>NW_009632641.1:157432-173986 GCF_000690535.1 Cariama cristata
CCCCCCCCCCCCCCCGTTATTTTTGGCCAAAACATTTCAACTATTTTTGAGAAAGGAGCTAGACAAAAATAAACTATTCTGTCCTTGAAAAGTTCTATCAATCTGCCTTATTCTAGAACACAAAACTCTGGTGCTTTCTGTGCTTTAGATCAGGAATTTGGCATGTGATGTTTGTGGCTGAAAGGCAACTTTTCACTTTCTCTGTGCAAATCTATTTTTGTTGGCCAAATTTAAATTGCAGATCAAGTTTTACTATTGTGTTGCTGATAAAATGTCAAGGTATTCTGTCTTCAATTAGCATATTGTATTCTTATCCCTTTTAGCAGTCTTGTTTTTCAAGGCAGCGCAGCTGAAAGCAGCTCTGGTGCAATTCCAGGTGCCTGAATTGAAGGCAGGAGCCTGTTGTATCCTCAGCTGTCCTGCAGACCCCTCCACCTCCATCACTAAGCATGATAAGGAGTAGACTTTGATGAAAGGCCAGCTGGAAACTGGAAGCATAAGGGAGAGAAGGGGAAAAAAGAAGACTGAATGGGGAGGGAACTGACTGGTCGGCCAAGGAGACTGGGTCTGGTTGAGGACTATTGAGAAGCCCTGGGACATGATGGGAAGGATGGGACTGGGTGAGCGGTAGGAGTCAGGAGCAGCTTGGATGGAAGCGGCTAAAAATGAGTAAAGAACCTGAGAAGGGACAAAAGTGCAAGAAGCCAGTAGGAATAGGAATTGTGTAATCATACCACATTTTCTTCCTGTGCGACTTCTGCCTTATCTATGTCCAGAGTGGATGAAAGATGAAAATGCTTCTATAACTTCATTGTTCCATGCCTGGCTGCAGGCATTATTAACTTCACCCATTTGTACCCTACTCAGTATGCAAAATTTATTAATTTCTTCATGAGCTCACTTTGTGCAACTTTCCTAAATATTAATGTATATACACGGTACCTTTTGTGACATGTGGGAGGTTGTTGCTGTGTTATGGATGGGGACTAAAGCACAGAGCATTTGAAATACCAACATACCAAGTATCTATGAATTCATGGTGCCTTCGCTAAACAGATAGGGCTTAAGGTTTCAGCATGCTTACTTTAAGTAGTACTGTTTAAGGCAGAGTTTGGGGGCTTAATGTTGCAGTCTGAATAGAGTTCTATTAACATAGTTAATATAAAAAAATGTTCAATTCATCTTATTAATCTTTAAAAAGCCAAACATTTTTGTGAGGCAAAAGATAATTTATCTTTATCTAGGGTGAAGTGAGATTCACTACAGGCAAGGAATAATTAACTGAGCCTTCTGCCCTGCTTCATGAAAATGTCATATATGATTTCTCAGAGTTGTAATGTTTTCTTCCAACATATCATTGGTTTGGATTTTGCTAAAGCCTGTTTAGGTAAGAATTGCTGAGAGTGAGTGACTGATACAAAATAAGCGCATAATATAATATTTCTATGAAATGCAGTCAGTTCTTGTGAACTATCTTTAGTGGTGGTTCTTTGTTTCCAGTGGCTTTTCTACAACATGCAAGCCATTATTTTGCTGACCCACTGTTATGATCTCAGAAAAATCCTGGAAACAAATAGTATCCCTCTGTATTCGTTAGCATGTTCTCCCTTGTTTTAGGTTAACATTGGATATATTATCAAAATGTTATGGATATTTTACCTTTGGATCTGTAATTAGCTGGCAATAGCAATTAAAATACTTAAAAACTGTTCTTCAAGCTTATGAAGATTGCGAAATTGGGAACTCAGGGTATGTCAAAATTAAGCTACTTGTGCAGGTGGTTATAAATCATACACTTGTTCTAGGGAACACATAGAGCTTGTATAAAGGAGAGAAAGCATTTACTATGATACACAGTTTGGGGAACACTTTGCACTTTGATTACAATGACCACAGGCTTATTCCAAACCTGCTACTTCAGGATAACAAAAGCTGTCCTCTCCAGTGTTTTTGAGGTGACCACCGTATCTCTGAATCTTTTTACAAGAACCCGGGAATTACAGAATTCCAGTCTCAGTGGCACTTTGATGGCTTCTAAAGTTAGGACAAGAAGGAGGAGCAGCAGCTTAAGTATAAAATTTTGCCAGCTGACTCCAATAACTGCCTGGACAGAGCTGTAGTGAACAGGTTAATACTGAAGTGAGATGGATGAGGAAGAGAGGAAAGGAGGAAGAGGAAGGTGTAATGTTTCTCCTGGGAGTCTTTGGGAAAAACTTCCAGTCATGAGGAAATGATTTACTGTCAGCCTCTCTCCAATTAATCAGCTTGGTTTTCAATGTAAGCCTGATTGTGTTTGTAACCATATGCAGTTCATGTTTCTCATAGTCAGGAGAACTGAGAAACAGTGATTCACTATATGTGCAGTTCTGACAGGTAGGAGAATTTTTTTCTTCTGTAGTAAATTAATTGACAGTTGTCTGCATTATAAAGATGTAGATACTGTTTGCACATCTTAGTTGGAATCCCTAATTAATGGAAGTTGGACCCTCTTGAGATCTTCCTCTGATACTCTGCAGTCACTTCTACATCGAGGCAGAGCAGAGGCACTCGGAGTGCTTCAGCGCTGCTCCCCAACGCACTGAGCTGACACCTCGCTGGGCATCTCTCCCCGAGTGCTGTGGTGAGATCAGGCTTTCTCGCAGCCAAAGCACTGGGTACATTTAGTCTTGCATGTATAAATGTTAATGTGTTAAGGAGGGCTAAGGATAAAGAGAGATGCATCCTAATTATGCTTAGCTGTTTCTTTTTAAATACTTCTGCTCTGTCTCCTTAGTTTCTGTCTAGGAAGCAGAACTGACCAATTTCTCATTGCCTTCAGCAATTATCTTCTCATGCAGAATGTTGAAGCTTTGGGCTTACACATGGCTTACCTAGAGCCAGGAATGTACCCATTTGAATGGGCTTGAGTGAGTGAAAACTCAGTGAAGTGTTTCTTATTGGTAATGCTCAGGACAGGGATGACAAATCCATTTGCTTTATAGCCACAGTTTCTCTGTTGTGGTCACTGTTCAGAGCTGCTTTGCTTTCTGAATTAAAATGAACCATGCAGTGAAGTTACCAAATTAAATTCACCCCTATAAATTCTACTAAATAAGTTCACCTACTAAAAGCATTAACCAATGTAGTCAAAATAAGGCCTCTGATTAACCAAGTATATAATTTGGTGATATGTGAAAGAGCCTTGGCTCTTCACTCTTTGCACTTGCTCACCCTTAAACATTTGTGTTGACATAGGGATTCTCATAATGGGAGTGACATAAGAATGACTGTTCCCTATAACAAGTCTGGAATCAATATAATATGTAAGTCTACATTTAACTTAAGCACACAAATAAGCGGTTTTGCAGTCCATATACTTAAGTGTCTTCCTGACACTTGGACTGTCTTCTGCAGGTATCTCATAGCTTTGCATAGATCAGCTTCATCTATGGAGCGTGCTACTCTTTTAAAGTAAAGCTATCATAGTCACATAGATCCTTTTTGTAAGCTGGAGTTGGAATCAGTCATGACTTAGGGAATACATTCACACCTTTACACTCCATCTCACTACATTTAATATTTTTCATTTTTGTAAGTCCCTGATTTTTGTAGTTTTAGATGAAGTATTTCAAATGTCACCACCAATTTGAATTCGTGACATGAACTACAGTCACGATTCCTTATGATACCTACAGCTTCTGAGCTGCAAAGGAAGGGCAAGTGATATGGAGAGAAGGAACCTCCATTTTGTTCTTTCCCTCCCTTTCACGTTCAGGTAACTCCCACTAGGGACAGAATCTAATTATTAGTTTATAAAGCTTTAGGAATGTACAACTATTCATACATACATCTTTATACAACTATTAATAGTAATAAGAACAGTCTTAATAACCACAATAATAAATAGTGATAGAAATAATAATAAATTTGGACTATGTTACTTCTCCCAGTGCTAATAAGCCACAGGTATGAAAGTTACGTAGACAGGAAAAAAGCATGGGTAGATTCTCACTGGGAAGAGCAATATTTTATTCCTGGAGCAGTAAGCAGTTCTTTTGTTAGCATCAGTTCCTTTTTGTGTACTTCTTGAGCATGAAAGATATTAAAGGTAAAAAGATAAAACAAGAGTTGGGAGACAGGTTTCGTTAGTGGGGAAAAATGAGAAAGAGAGAGTGGAGAGAAAGGAACCGTGCAGAAAGTAGTGTGATGTAGCTGGAGGTAACTGGTTAATACTGTGAGCAACCTCAAGCTCTTTTGAGGAGGATGAGAAGACATTAAAACAGGAATGATATTCTGTTGAGTTACAAACAGCAAACTGGCAAAAAAGAGTTAATTAAGTTATATCCTGGCAATAGAAAATCAAATGTGAGATGACATTTTAGCTGTGAGGCTCACTTTAGGCTATTGAAAAATAGTGGAGTACTAACCATGTTCTATTTTTTCCACAGCCTCAAGAAAACCTCATGGCTGCAGTGTCTCTGCTAATTTGCTTTTACATTTCATCACACGTTAGTTTTGTGAAGTTCATTGTATGTCTTAAAGCTTTTGTTAGAAGTTTTTTACTTTTTAAAGGTAGATAGTTGTGAAGGATGATTGCACCTTTTTTATACTATTAGTATAACAGCTTACATTATGATTAAATGTTTTAGTAGAATTAAGAGTAAATATTCTGCCTTTGTAGAATTAATTCTATAAGTTACTGGAATTTTACTGAAACAAATGCTACTAACAAAGCTGAAGAGCTAAATGGAAACACATGCCGTTAAGCAGATTGAGGGCATATCTCTGCTGTTATGTTATCTCTTCTCTTTCATTTGGGTACAGGATTGTTTTCCTTGTTCATTTAAAAATGAATGACAGAGAGAAGGAAGTAGCCATACTGAGCCTATATTGTTTCTACAAGGGTAGCTTATAAACAGATTATCAAAACAAACATTTGTGCCACTCTTCATTCCACGAATAGAGAGCTATCTGATAGTAGTCAGCGTGGTGCATCTCGTAGAGAACTTGAATTTAATACCAGTGTTAGGCTTTATGTAAGAAGATAGCTTATAAAACTGGAGCCCTGCTTTGCTGTGTCGACATGTCTGGAGCTCAGAATAAAATTGAGTTTCCTGCTTTAGCTGTAGCTTGGTCTTAAAATAACCTGAAGAAATTATAGTTCTGATTACAGGGAAAGTGAAGGACTTAGAACATTCTCCTAATAAAGCCACAAGATGACACAAGACTTAGTCATCTGTAGTCTGTCTGTAATGGGCATTTCGGAGAGGGAAATAAGCCTTTGAAATGGGATAATTTGACTTGCAATCAGGCCTAATTATTTTAAGAACACAGAAAACCTTTGTTTTTGGCAAAAATAATCATCTGGAATCCAATGAGAGGAGAACAAGCCATTTTAAATACGATGGATGCCACACAGCATCCATAGGAGAACTGATGTCATGGGGGAGAGCACTATATTTGAAATGGACTCCACCGCTAGTTTTTCTTATTGCAGTTTCTGAAATAAACAATTGTGCTCAAAGGACACATCACCCTAAAGGATAAATAAAATGCTTGTGACTGAAAGTACATTCAAAACCAATGCATGATAGACAGTAATTTGAAAGTCCTAGGGAAGTGTTTCTATCATCTTCTGAGTCTTACGTAACTTTACAGCAGCAGAAAACACTTGAGGAAAGTAAATAACACTAGCAAGAAAACATGGCCATCCTCATAAAAAATGCAGATTTGAGAGCACCACTAGTGAACTGAAAAACAATGTATAATTTGGAATTGAGATAGTTTAGGTTAGCTAATGTTATTAAAGGTCCTTCAGCTCTTCTCTGGGGTTTCTTTTTGCATGCTATAGTTTTGGTAAATCTTTATAAATTACTAGTGATATTTAAAGGGTTCATCATTTAGTGTATTGAGCTTATAAATGAGTGTATGTAATATGGAGAAGTGAGCCAATGAACTGGTCAGTTAGTTTTATTCTTCTTATACATTCATCATGGGAGAAAGCCAGTGCTATTTAGTGCCTATGTAATAATCAGAGTATCTAGTGTGGGCCTAAAGGTTTGTTGCCTGTATGGTTTTGCTGGAGGGGGTCCAAAGGCGTACTGTATTATTTACAGAGTGAATAAGCTTTCCTCATTTGCTCCACTAAATGTGGATAATTATCACTCATTTTAGGTTTTTCTGTATAAATGACACAGATGTCCAGACAACGTATTTATAATTTCACCCCATCTGTGCTAATTTTTCTATAAATGTCCTTTTAGTGCAGCAATCATCCTGTTTTATCAACATTATCTGCAATGTTGAACAACATACAAAGATGTGACTAATATTCAGCCCTCATTAAAAGAAAACATACCCACTCCCACCCCATCCCAGTGTCACGCACAGTTGGAAATTTTCTGGAGTGTCTTGGTTGGCTTTGCTTTGATGTGTTTCTGGGGTCGGCTTCCCTCAGCCTGGGATATCCAAGACTGAAACTCTGTTGCTGGAGGGCTACAGATAACAAATCCCCCCAGCTTGTGTTCAAGGCGTTATGCATCTGCGTGTATCTGGTTATCCATAAAGAAAGAACTCACAGAAATGTATCTGTAGTTCTTCTGAAATTAAGAGCTTTGCTTTACAGCCCTTAATTAGAGCCCCCTCCTCTGTGCGTTGCTGGATGGAGTGAGATAGTTAACTAGAGACCTTTTTTTTTTTAAGTCCTCGAACTGGGACCCAACTTCATATGGTACCAACAGGAAAAGAGCATAATGTATAGGGATTGCTCTGCTGTCATTTGCTTCTGAGGTGCTGTAGATTGGTTTTCCCCTCTTCTTAATGATTTCCATAGCTCACCACTGCGGAGGCAAGCTTGTATTGGAAAAGATGCCACAATGTTTTGCATAAAACCATTTTGAGATCTGTTTCAATAAGTCTTCTCAAATTCATCAGCCTTGCTCATACTCACCCATACAGTGAATATGCTTCATATGTTTTGTATATATAATTATTGGAAAATTTATGTAGGAAGTAATTAATGGTCATTCAGAGAAAATGTATTCTAAATGAAACAACTTGGTCATGTATAATTTGTCCCATCATGTCCCCCAATTCCTGAAAGCCACCGCTGCAATTTACGGTTTAATGACCTGGAAAAAAAGTATTTCCAGAAGCATGGCCATATTAAATGATAGGAGCAAAAGAAAATAATCCAGAATCATAAAACAGCTAGGTATTTCCAGTCCCAACCTCAAAACCTTTTCTGTTAAATTAGCAAAAGCAATTGAGAAAATGGGATCAAGACCTCCAAACTCAGTGTTATTTAAAAGCCAAACATTACAGCAATGGAAATTCTAAATAGGATAGAGTTTAAAATGGAAACAGTGTTATCAGAATCAAAGGCTTCTGAATGCCCTCCTACTTAAAGATATATTGAAGTGCTTAAAAGTAGTATTAAAGTACATGTTTCAAGAAAAGTAGTATCAAGCTTCATAAGGTAAATTTCTTCTGCTTCTGCAGGATTTTAAGTTATTTGATCCATTATGTATACTAGTAGGTTCACTAGGACTAACTCCTGTTTCCTCAGGAAAGAATAAACTGTATATGATAGTGTAGTTCAATCTGGTAAATAATAACTACACATAAATGAAGCAGTAGCAAAGAAACCACTGACATTTTTCCAGTTTCGGAACTAGGGTTGTGCTTGCATGTTTCCAGTGTAATCTGAGCACTCACAGAAGAACTCAACCGATACCACCTTTAACAGTCCCTATAGAATGGAAGGCTATAGAATCCTGTAGATGTATAGGCAAGTGGACAACTGATCTTACTGTGGTACAATAGCACTTAAACTCTGCAGTTTCTCCATTACTTAAGGTCCACATTTCAAAATCATTGAGGCATGAAGGAACTTGTGCAAGAAGAAACTTAGGATTCTCAAAAGCACTTGGAAGGCCAATGGCTGCGGAGACCTGACACTGGGCATCAGAGGTCTTTCTTGAGGGACTAAATGTTTTTAAAACCTTCTCCAAATTCTGATATATTTTCACTGTGTTGCTGTGAGAGAGTTAAAAGTTTCACTTTGAAGAATCAAACTTTTTCTACTAGTTTGTTGTATCCTGATAGGATTCCTGTATGCTGGTGGTTGTATACCAGTAAGTTATGCAGCTTCTGCTCAATGTGAGCACTAGAAGCATATTGCTGGAAGGGTAAAACTGCTTATTCCTATTGTATCAAAAAAATCCTTTCTATCAAAAAGTTTTGGTCTGTAACAGGGTCAGAGGAAATTAAAGTAACCTTTCATTCTGTGTTATAGGAACTTCCTCTGAAGTTTCAGGCTACCAGACTAGCAGGCTAAATTCAGCAGCAGGGATGCCTTCAATTAACTGTATCTCTTCTATTTGTAGTACAAAGGATATGAACAGCCTACATAGCTTAAAAGAAAGGAGGCTAAATAGGACTTAAAGAGGTACCCTGCATATAGCACTCTCAAAGGAAAGCAATGGGATCTCTGCCAGTCAGCAGTTTAAGATCATAGCTAATGCAAAGACTTGGATTGAATTTATACAGGTGTGCTGTCTCATCAGTAAGACATCCAGGAAGAATTTCTGTAGAAGAGATTGCTCATAATGTAAAGCACTCTGCTGAAAACAGTGGAGAAGTGAGCAATGCAAATGAGTTTTAGGCAGAATTAGCAAATTCATTTTAGAGGAATGCATGGTTAGCTCAGGGGATTGGTAATAATCTTGAGATCTTCATCTCTGGAGCACCAGTTTGAATTTAACCTGGTTGTTGATGCCAATCAAAATACAGTGTCCTTGTTATTGATCTCTGTGTAATGAATTTCCAATGTCCTTGGAAGAAGACCCAGAACCTGCAGTTGGCATATAAAAGAACTGAGATAAAAGAATTTGACATAAAAATAAATGACATAGAAGATTTGAATAAGCGTGGTGATTAACTTACTACTTACCTTCTGCACACTGACTCAGCTGGACTTCTTTAGAGGGAGGCTGGCAGAGAGCATGGGGAGTATCATGTTCCTTGTCTCAACTAGCATAGATCTTCAAGCTGTAATGTGACGGTAGAGTGAAGTAACTATTGAGTTTTCAATAAAAGAAAAAGGAAAATGAATGAAAGGAGTAGCTGGTATATTTTGTCATTGTTAGAATATCTAGAATCATCAAGAAGTATGAAACTTCACTGCATTTCTCTATGCACTGGATTTGATCATGTCAGGATACACTATCTTACAAGACCAAATTCCTGAAGAATGAAATAGCTGGGATATGCCTCCATGAGATTGAAAGGATGGCATTCTCATCCAAGCCACATTGTTTACACAATCTCCATTTTAGCAGTCAGTCTGCCTATCCCATCTGCATGCACAGTTAGTTATTCCCCATAGGTAGTAGACATGAGGAGACTTAATGAAGTAACCTAATCAGAAAGTGTAGACGACATGCACAAAGAACCAGTGGAACCACCTTTCCCACTGTGGCTGGATTTGACTTCCAGTGACTTTTCAAAATCTCCTTGAAAAGCATCTCAAAATTTGAGACTTTGAGGTACTCTATCCCTTTTCATATGGAGTGATATTAAAACAAGGTTCCTTGGTTTCAAGTGGCATTAATACTTAGTGTACTAAAGTATATTGGTGTTGGATTGTCATCTAGCTTTCTTAAGAACTTGGCAGAAGTAATTTTTCATGATTTAATGGCATTTGCTGGTGGTAAATGTCGATATGGAAGACAAGGAAAGAGACTTCTTTTCCTTGGTTACTATACTACAGAAGGTCCAAAGAACAAGGAGAACTCTTGATTCAGAAAGCAGAGAAAAGGTTGGCGTATAGTCAAAGTGAAAAAGAGGACTGTAGCGCTCAAACTTTGAATTTCTTCCATATTGTTAGGAAATCATACACCAGCACTAGTGATTTCACAATCCATTTAATGGTGCCAGAATTGGAGGGATTATGGATTCCAGTTTGTTTTGCTTTATCTAGGAAAATGTTAAAGGTGGCACAGATTGGCAAAGTTTCCATTTCAGTCAGCGGAGCTACCCTGTCATCTGGCTCTAGGCAACTAGATAGATATTCGTTGATGTCATTAGTTCAGACACATGGTAAATACGCAGTAAATTTTCTGTGTATTCAGTAACTGAGTAAGGTAGGGTTTCACTGCAGGGAAGAATGAACCAAAATCAAATTAACTCTCTCTCAGGAAAGGTAAAACACTTAGAATCTCTATTAAAATGGATTAATATCACTACATTTAAAATAATTTTGCTTAGGACAAATTTTGGGAGTGTATTCCAAGCATAGTATCATGAAGGGAAACTAATATTGTGCATCTCCTTGGTAAGGAAACTCCTCCACATAAATTTTTTCTATAGAAGATACTTGCTTATTCCAACTAAAATAATAATCTTCAGTGGATTTTACTGGATTGAAGACTAAAGGACTTCTCCCAAAATTCTGTTTTTCACTAGATCTCTGTTTTTCAAAAGTGCAGGACTTTCAATAGGAGGAGGGGATTACCCATATCTGCTGAAAATGCAACCTCTTACTGTCGACATATTGTGATGAAAAACACTTATGCTGCGAACTTGCAAGTTACATCTGATAGAGGCTAATTCCAAAGATATGTGCCAGCTAAATTCTCACTAGAAAAAATGAGAATTTTGGCATCATACATTGCCAAACATTTCATTCTTAGAAACAAGATTGCATGTGAGATGATTTTGTAACTTAATGCCATATATCAACTGTTATATCCACAAAGATCCTATGAATGTTTCTTAAGAGCAGCATGCTTCTGTTGTGTTACCAATAGAATCCTTCTCCTCTGTATTTTTTTAAAGTGTTAATGTTTGCTTTAGGAAAAAAAACCTTAGTTTTTCAGCTGAGGATCTTTAAAGGATTAATTACATTCTAAATTAGTTCCAAAATAGATAATAAGGGAGAATATACATTGAGATTTTAAACATACTGGATTGTGTTTCTCTGTATCACACAGGAATATATCTCTCTATATATATATGTTTTAACCAATGTCAAAGATTTACCCAAAGGAATAAATTAATGTATATTTCAAGACACTTTCAAGAATCATGCAAACCAGATTTCCGTCTAGATTAAGCACATCTACCTCCATATAACATCTACCAAATTCTGAAAAAAACCTCAAATATACTTCTTGGGTGTCCTCATCTCACCCTACTACACAATTCTCTTCCCCCAGTGAAGGGATTTTGATGAAGTGTGAGTTTTGTAAACTACATCCTTGCCATACTGAAATCTCTGTGGCATCTGAATTATATTTTCCGCTTTATTATTCTGAGTCTTCCAAGTTCTTGTACTCTATTCCTTGATTTCAGATCATCTGCATAGTCAAAGACTTATTAACAGTAGCTCGCTCCCACCGTTCAGGAATAGTACAAACCAAAGATGAGCATGGAGCTAAATAAATTATGATAAGCAGCTACTAGGGGCTGGTGATATTACATTGGCAGGGGGATAAACAAACCAGAAAGGTTTTCAAGGGCTTTAACATTTTACCTTTTTTCTTTCGGTTCAGGAAACAAAAAAAAACCCTAAAAATTTGAAAAATCTCCTAGGTTTTTAAAAATTTAGAAGAGTAAAAAAAGGTAAAGTCTTATTTGCATTCTGCTTCAATATAGATAAGTGCACTGGAAATTTTAAGACTTGTAATTGTATGAAGTAATTACTTGTAACTCACGGAGCTCTGTCTCAGTAGCAAATCACCTTCCATCCTGAATTTTGAAATTATTCCTCCATTTGACTGTTAAAGTAGAAATTACGGAAAATTTTGTAACTGGCTTCAATTAGAAGAAGAGGAGGCTGTGGATAACACGATAAATCTGAAAAATCATTAAGTTCTTAAAAGTGTGTGTAAAATTCATCCTTGTTGAAGTACATGTGAGATTTTATATTCACTTCAGCGTAGTCAGAATTTCACCCCAAATTTCTAAATTCAGTGTTCACAGATGTATGACCTTGTCTATAATACACAAGACTGGTAATGGTAGATCTCACCAGAATATTCCTTTCCAGCTGAAGTTTTGGAGAGTGAGTAGCTTTTCAAAGATGATGAGTTTTGTTTGTGTTTCTGATAAATTTCAGACATGTGTATCAAAACCAAAATAAACCAACACAGAAAGTCTAATGTCAGACCTGCTTGGTCATTGACAGTCAGTGGGATTTTGCATGTAGTCTCATGGGGTTCGTGAGGCTGAATGGCTGTTTTACAGCTACTCAACTACAGGTATGTTGAGCTTGTAAGAAGGCATGCCCAGCAAGTCTTGTGGCTGTCACAAGTCACCTTACCTGCTTTGCTGCTGTGGCTCATACACAGTGCTCACATTAATATTTCTGCCCATCTTTAAGAGCACGTGGTGTGTACATATTCAGGAGCAAAAGTTTTGGAATGTGTCATGGTAGGGAAAATTACTGTCGTACTAGAAAAATGCGTTTTATTTACTTATTTTTTTAAACATCTAGCCAATATAAAGCCTTTGGTAAAACCACAGTTTCTGCTTGATACAAGTTGTAGAACTGCGTAGATAACCTGAATATTTCATCGGCAGTGAATGTGCTCCATTTCAGAGCTCAGCTGTTTTAGTTCTTGGCTGCCATAGCCTGAATCTGAACTTGGATCCAAGTACCGAAAGGACATCTGTCATTCCTGTGCTCAGTTACTCTTCCTACTTTCCCTGGGTAGGAAAGAGAAAAACCTGACAGGATAAACTGGAATGCTGAGCTTGTGTTGGCGGCTAGGAACTGAGAATTAGAAGCTGAGTGCAGGGAATGTGATGGGGAGCTGCAGGACAGATGAGAAGAAAAAGCGCTTTGGAAAAAACAAGCGTTTGTGATTCAATGTTTGGTGTAGACTAACAGCCATAAAACTACTTTTTCCTATTCTTAAGTGTCTACTTGAAGTTAATGCCAACTTCAAATCTAAAATAACAACTGCATTCTATTTAAATGTACATCTATGCTGTTGATTAACATTTTCTTTTGAATTCTGTAGACCAGTTCACTTCTTACAAAATAAAATGTTACGATGATTAGCAGAGTTGAGTACTTAGTAGCAATAGCCAAAACAGCCAATATATTGCATTGAATGGAATTATTACAGATGTCTAAGAATTCTGTTGAGGAAGAGGCTTTTAAAGCCCATCAATTGGATTCTGTGTGAATGAACTAACATTTTTGAAGGAATAGATTGTCTCTGCAACAGTTTTCAACTGACAATTGATCTCTGGTAGTGTTTATGGTTTCTGCATTCCCCTGAATGGTTTCCTACCGAAGAATGTGGCTGTGGCATCCTGGCCGGTGACTGAAAACTATGTGGGGAATCTTTTTACTCCTTTGAGAGGCATATCTAATGGGGACCTTTCTGTGAATGTATATGCATCTTAAGGTATAGCAATCAGTCTTGAACTGATGTCAATTGTTTGATAACAATTTGGGCTGTAGTGAGATTTGATTTTCCAGGAAACACTTATTTCTTGATGTGCTACATATTCTCTCCGTATTTTCTTCCTGACAAAAAACAGAGGGAAATTAAGTTATGTTATGATTTGAGTCCTAATTTGAGCTTCAGTTTCTCCTCTGTAAATCTGTCTATGAATGCTCACACTGGACATATTATAATGGTGGCAAGTGCTGTTTGGACAGGTTTTCCACTCTTCTCCCTTTCTTTCTGCCTCATGTCGTGTTTTCCATATTAATAAATATATTGAACTTTATAAGATGGTAAGATCTTATTAATGAAAGTGTCACCTGTAAGAAGTGTGGCAAGTATGTGACTGCTTTCTTCTTGTTGATTTGCGGCCATGCTGTCCTTTCTTATGTTTCCTTTGAAGAGAACTGGCAAAGCAAGACAGAAGAGTGATGTGTCTGAAAGATGCGTCTTGGGAGGAGGCAGCCAGCCAGGATGGTTCTTACTTTGTGCCTTTTAGGAAAGCAGTTAGGATTCTTTGGTGGATAGCGAGGTGGCCATAACCTGTCTGGTGCCCATCCCACTCCAGATAGATGAGGAAAAGCTGTGCAGCCAGGTTTCTCAAGAGCGTCCAACCATACTGGGCTCCTTGCCATTCATAAACAAGGTTTCCCTGGGGGAATGAGCCGTAGAGGCAATGTGTACCTGAATTCCCCTACCTGTGACTGTGTTTTTGAGGAATGGCAACCCTCTCTTTTCTGTGTAATTCTCTGTAATCTCTCATCCAGTACCAGCAACTATCAGGAATATGCAGTCTTATTTTATTATAGGCACACATCGCAGGACTGTTCTCACAACACACATTAAAAATGTTTGTTTTCTGACTTTGTACTCCCTTGAGATACAGAAATATCTTACAGAGGGCAGTATAGCAGTGTCAAAGATTCATGCCGTGTTCTGCAATGACATGAGCTCATTCAGCACTGGTGGCAGCTGACTTGTACTGATGGAGACTTCCCACATGTTGAACACAGACATAATCTGTACTTGTGCCAGAAATCACTGTTTCCTACCTGTACAGTATAATCTGCTCCTAATGCCTGTGACCTATTTTTAAGTCTTTGTCTTTATAGCCGCTTATGTCCAATATTTATAGAAACATTACTGAAATGGTCAGTAACAGAAGTGCAGATAACAGCCGTGTAGCTCTCCCTATTTTGTCGTATATTACAGTAGTATAGCTATTTGTTGTGCATACTTACTACTCACTGGAAGAAATCATATCTTTCATCATTTATCCACAAAGAGCTGTTGTGCTCTGAATTGTACATAGCTTCTGCTGTCTTTTGCATACCTGTCTGAGCAAATGATAATCTGCTCTGTATCTTTACTTTCGCAGTAGAGCTGACTGCTCTGTTATCTGTAGTTTGCCATCAAAACTGCAAACAAAAATGTGGTGGGAAAATACTGTCTACAGATGAAAGTGTTTATAAATTAAACATGCCATGCAACAGGACGTTCAGATTACGGACCATTTTTTAAGCTTTAAAAGGATTTTGTAATGGAGATGATATTAAGTTGCACACAAACTACACTAAAGTTAGTAACATCCAGCTGTTTGCTAACAGCATAACAAATAACGAACTATAGCAGTTTAATCCAATGAGGGATTAATTAATATGATCTGAAAAGCGAATCATATGGTGGTTTTCAGATGGGAAACAGGCATTAGAGAAGACTTTCATATATATAACACTGCATCGTAGCATTTCTGACTAAAGGACTGTGCAATAGTCACAAAAACTGCTGAGATATCACATTGATAGATTGAACCTGTAATTAAAAGGTGCAGTTTAAAACCCAGGCAGACATTTCATACGGTCATTTCCAGAGGCCACAAATTCTTGTTTATCAATCCAAATATTAAGATGTAGTATCAGGGAAGTTTCCAGTGTAATCAATCAATTTTTAGTATGTATGTGCCCAAATGAGAGAGACTGCAAAATGTCTGTATGAGTGAGGCAGCACTCTCAGTGTGAATAAATAATGGCATCTGCCAGTGGGTTTGTCACTGCCATTCCTCTGCTCTGTCCCTACAGAAAGAGGGAGAGCAGAAAAGAGACTCCAGCTCTGCCATGTGGGATACACCAGTCCCCCTTTTCTGAACATGCAGAGTAGTTTTACTTTTAGGGGACTGCCATAGCCTGGAAAGTATTGACCGACTGACTTTAGGCAGGACTGTGCTGAGAGCATGGGTCAAAGGGGACAGGAGAAAGGTTAGGAATTAACATGAAAGGCACAAATTTTCTTTCAAATGCCTTTTATCTCCACAAATACTATAAAAACTTGTAGATCTTTGTACATCTGTTTGTCTGAAAGCCCGCTCCATTTTTACTTGAGATGGGGTTAAACGCATGACTTCCCTCAATGCCTTTTCACACGTTTAAGCTTTTCTCTCTGAAGAAATGATCTGCTTTATGAAAATATGCTTCTCACGGTAGAATCGTAGTATATGAGCAAAATGGTGTGAAATGGCTATTGGGCTAAGAGAGGTGGTGTACTGGTGAGTCCTGTGGTAAGGGTTAACAGGCAGCTGAAGTTGGCCAAAAGACATGAGCAAAATCTGTGAAAGCAATAAGTATTTACTTGTGATCCTTATTTACATCTTTAGGCTGAAGAGAGACTTAAAACTCATTGTCCTTTAAGATATGTGACTATCACATCAGAAGGACACTGGCAACTGGCACATCAGTATAGATAAACAGTTGGCAGATGTGGATTATTTCAGTCTAGTTTACACAAACTTCAAAGTCTGCTGTAGTGCAGTGGTTCATGAGAGCCATCAGCCTTACACCAGCAGTTTGTAGTCCTTTTCCATTACCCTGTCTTAATAAATTCTAGGAAATTCTCATGGTCTGTCTCTTCTTGTCCAGCTCACTCATGGGAACTGCTTCTACTATGTGCCCCTTATGGATCCCGAAGGAAGAAATTATTTCAGTTATTCTCCTGTTTTACAGTGTGTGCTGCTGCCATGAAGCCAGCTGTAAGCAGGAAAGTACTGGGAGAGGACCCTAACCAGAGTCTTAGAAAGACCAAGAGCATGACTTCCACTGCTCCATCCTTGAGCATTCCT
>NW_009632641.1:174040-200165 GCF_000690535.1 Cariama cristata
GGGTCTAGCAGGGAAATGGCTCTGTCCGTGGGGGAGCAGATGTTTGTCTAGCAGTGCAGACCCTCTCCTCACCCCGTTGCCCCCAGTACACAACCCCAGTGGCAGCCAGCTTCAGCAAAGCCATTTAACAGCTCTATGGCGGGCTGGCTGAGACTTCTTGCCAGATGGTTTTCTTTACTTAGATTGAAACTAGCTAAAGACTATTAGCTTCATATTGGTGGCTCTATCTTTCACAGGCTGCAAGAGTGGTCACTGAAATGCCTGGGAGGTTGCTACTGGGAGCTGTCAATATCAGTTATTATGGGCTATATTTTTGATCATCTCAAGTGGTGCTCCTATGCTGTAAGAGTTCTGCTTAATGTAAGAGTGGTTTTATCATTGCTGAATGAAGGCTATTCCCAAGGCACTAGGGTACCCAACTTGACAAGTTTTAAAATAGTGTTCATATAGTGTTAATTGGCTTAATTGTATTAAATACAGGATTATGTTTTATTAGCTAAGTGTGGGATGTAGGATTCATATTCATCCCTGAAGAAATAATTCCTTGTGCTCACTGCTTATACAGCTCCTGCTTGTTCCACAGTGCTCACACTTGCTTCTTACGGGCTCTGATAGTACATATTGGTTTATTAAAGCAATCGGGGCTATCACTGGGTGTATCTTATGTGACTGTCATTAAGAGTCATGCCACACATACTCAGAGTGACTTCAGCCAGTGTCTCACCTCCTTTCATAAAACAAGACCAAGGAGCTACTTTTCTCCGGGGAGAGGATTATGACAGCAGATCTGTTATGGTCTGCACCCTGCTTGGGAGGGCTGGCAAGAACTGCTGGGAGAGGAGATGTGCAGCTTACACACAGCGTGAAGCAGCTTAGCTCCCCGAGGTGTAATTTTAAGCTCTTCTCAGATTTAGGAATAATGGTTATACTTGAGCCATTTTTCTCTAGCTTTCCTTACTAACCATTAACTAGAACATTATGTAAGAAGAAATGCTTTATTCTAGTATGATCAAATGGTTCTTTGTTTTGCAGCTCTTGGCATAGCCTTACAGTGTCCTTTTCTTAAGCCAGCTCGCTTTGTATGTATAAAGTTCGGATGTAAACTTCATAAAATTTAAAAATAAAGTTGATGTTACTTTTTTCTTAGTTGCTCTTCCTTTTTAGCTTGATTACTTTACGATAGAAGACCCCAATGCTCTTGCAACTTTTGACTGAATTGTGTGTTTGTAGCATGTTTTAATAGTAAAATAAACTAAAAAATATTAAAATTACATGAATATAAATTTTTATGTAGATTTATAAAAATATAAATATCAATGTAACAAAGTTTCAATAATTTCACTTTTAAGGATATTTTCCAAATACTACTACTTTCAAGTAGATTACTCACTTCAATGGCACACAGAGACGTGGTGGAGTTTATGTTATGGCCAAAAAAGTGTTTTGAGAAGAAACCTTCATGGGTTTGGGGTTTTATGCTATACTTTTATGGTGGTACAAGCTACAGATTCCAAAAAGCCTAAGAAAGCAGCTAAGAACATACTGTGCTAGCAAATACAGGTATTTCAATGCATTAATAATTTTACTCAGCAACTCCAGTAGCATGTTGATACTTCTGTACTCAAGAGACTGTGGTCAGTCCCTGGTGCCCAGGGTCGGGATGATGACTGGAACCACAGTTATTTAGCAGGAAGTTTATACTGGTTCAGACTGTGCCTTGGAATATTGGGTTGCCTACTGTGGAAAAGGAAGCCACAGGGAAGGGATGAAAACAGGTCTGCGTGCCCATGCCAATATATACCACTGGTTCCATGACCCCACCAGTAAAGTTTCGCAGTGGGAAGATGTACCAGTGAATGTTATGTAGTCAAGAGCAGTACCTGGAGGTGATGGTGAAGAGCTTATAAAGAGCATGGAAAGGGAGCAAAATACACAGTATCTGTTCAAAACACACAAAAGAATCTGGATTTCACTACCTAATCTCCTTAAATATGGTTGTGTTTGGTTTCGTTTGTTGATTTTTTTGGCTGCAGTTCCTTTGTTCTTTTTGTTCTCTGTGCTGTGGTCCTCTGTATTCTTTCAGAAGGTTTATATGTATTTGAACTTTTTTTTTTTTTGCTGAAAGTATGGCAGTATGAAATAGGACATAGGTAGTTTTGTTTGAGCAGAAAAATAACAAGACGAGAGTAATAACTATGCACGGAGTGAATTTGTGGGAAGTGGATTCTCTTCACTCTGCTGGTGGTTTTTTTTTTGAAAGTGCAATATATCATCTTCAAATTACTTTAACATGGAGTCCATTGTATTACAGGAGGGAAGAAGTGCTTGTAATCCAATGTAACAATAATAGGTGAACAGGCAATCATTTATCATGAAATAGTTGCAGATCTCTTTCTTGGGAGAAGGTCAGTTTTGGCATTTATTTATGAACAGTAAATTGGAAACTGTTTATAGTGTAATACAATTATCTACAATTATTCATTTTATCTTAAACATTTTTTTACTTTTTTCTCTCCTTTTTGGCAAGTTTATGGTAGAATCAGTAGATCTTGAAAGGCTAACTGCATTGATGCCCATCTTTGAAGGTTTTGTGGGTTTTTTTTTTTGCTTTGGAAACAAAACTGTACATACATTGTAGAAATCAGTCTTGCTTTCTTGAGACATGTTTGTGTCTTTCTACCCTTTGTTAATACGATTCTCATTTAGAAACAGGAACTGTGAAATGTGCTGAGGAATAAATAGATCTCTTCTAAATAGACATTGTCAAGGAAGAGCAAAGGAAGTGAATTGTGTGAATTCTTAGAACCGAGTAACGTTTATTTCAGAAAAAGATGTACTTCTCAGGTCAGAATGGCTTTTGCTTTACAAGTAAGTTACTTTTTCTCTCTCTTTGTAATAATGGTAATGGGGAAATTTGTGATGGCAGTTTCTGCAGGTGGGAGGTTGCAGTAGGTCGCTATTTGAGTGTATCCACCAGCTTGATACCAAAAGTGGAAAAGCCAGCAGAGTTTTAAGCCTAGGTGGGCACTGCATGGAAGTTTGTGTCATGTGAGCCTGCCTGGCATTATCAGGATAATCTCATTGCTGTAGCAGTGTTTTGAACTCGGAAACACATGGAACTGAACGCACACATGGGGAAAACATGCCCTGTAAGGTCTCAGCAGAGGGCTTTATTTGAAGGACTGGAAAGTTTAGTGGGTAATTTTCCATCTAGTCTCCCACTTGCATTTGCGAGAAAGATGATCAGCAAGTCCACACTGGAAAGGCCAAAGACAACTGTGAAGAGGGTTGATATCACCCTGAGGTCTCAGAAATAATTGAAGTGAACACTACTTTCTCTACCTGCCGTGGTCTGGAGTAGTTCCATGTGGGCAACCATTTTTCAGGAACCGACCGAATTCTGAAGATTTTTTGTGTAGTTTGCACACAGGTACTTTCTTAGGACATTTGGACTGTACAGATAACTGTGTATTGAGCTGCAGGAGTTTCACTCAGTTCTGGAAGTTGAGGGCCTTTAGCTAGATTTCTGAGTGATTGGCAAGATTTTGTGCCTGTCTTCAGATGGGTGTGAAAAGCCATTGTTGAATAAAAGTCATATGGTCCTGTTTCAATGGGTTTTATTGAGGGTTTGAATAGCGGAAGGGGCAAAGTTTATTGACTTTTTTTAATTTCATTTATTGTGGTATTAAACTGTGTATCTGGATATGTATGTTGTGTCCTTTGGCTGGCATACAGGAATCAAAAGCTGAATAACCTGTTGTCAGGCATCATTTCCAGTCAAAAATTACACTTTTTAATAAACTAAATTTCAAGTGGGTGGCAGCAAAAATTGTGTCAGATGGTTCAAAAAAAAAAAGGATTTCAAATGATCCCTAATGATTTTCTTGTTAACTGTTCGCTGTAATAGTTTGCCCCTGTCAATGGAAAGGATGATCCCACTTGGTAGCGCTGGTGAGATCTTCACCTTATGCCACAATAACATGCTGTCAGTATAAATGTATTTGCACAAAATTGTTTCATATATGGCATATAGCTATATATATGTCATTCCTGACTAACAAAAAATCCTTGATCTCCTTGTTCCAAGGAGTGCAGGATCTACAGTTGTTCAGCCTTGTGACCCCAAGTCATGCAGCTTAATGGCATTTTATTTCGATACCTTTTTAGAGATGGGTGATGAATATAGCATGGCGCTGTCTGAAGTCAACCTCCTTGTAGTTAGTGGTGAGATCTCAGCAACTTCATCTCAGTCTGCAACTAGTCTCCTCTTTATGAGAATGTTCTCTAAGATGAAGTGAAGTAAGCTCTATAAAAGGTGGTGCAAATTCTGGAAATGGATGAATTAAGAGGATAGTGGAGAGTGACATTTGGTGGTTTCGCATTTTTCAAGAAAGATCACATGCTAGTTTTTTATAATCTCTGGCATGGAAGTTGAGCCATTCATTTTACCTGTATTCAAAAGGCATTTAAAGTAAATCCTTGAGAAGCCCTTTTGTGTGTTGACTATCAATTTCATTTTTCTTTTTTTCTCTGGCAGATGTAGGTGTGATTGGAAATTAAATGGAATTGTATGGGTGCATAAGTGATCTCTTTCTGAGCCAAGAGCTACTCAATTTGTCACTTTGGGACTCTGAGTTGTGGAGAAAGTGAAAGGTAATAGTATTGGGTATCAGCTTTGCTTTGTGGTGTTTCATCAGGTGCATAGCTCTGAATAGACAGAATGGTACTTATGTACTTGGAATGAGTGAAATCCATGCCATCTCCATTGTCTGTATTTCCAGATCTTCTTTCCTTCAGGCAGACTGACTCTTGGTCATTCTCTCCATAATTATGCTATGTGCAGACCCTGTTATTCCTGCACTTTCTGCAGAGTGCTTCTGTCCACAACAATGAGTAGCTAGCGGTTGTGTAGATTTTGTGGTAGTTCTAGGAAATGGTGTTTTATGTTGGTGAGTAGGGGGAAATCAACTCCATGCAGTATATTCATCACCTTCAGTTCCTAAGACAATGCATGAAACATGCTTTATGGATATACTACCATGGTCTCAGTGTTCATTTAATTAATTAAACTTTACAGTCAGCAGAGAGAGTGATGGACCAAGATTAGATACAGGGAAATCCGTAACAGTGTAGAAATTTCAGTTCAGGTATTCACTGTCAGATCCTAGTTAAGGGAAGAAAACCAAACACAAGCATATCTAAAAACTAGTATAAATAACCTCATTAGGCAAAATAAATTCCTGTTTCTTAGCAGCATAACTCTAAGAAATATAAATGTGCTTGGCATAAGTATAAAAAGCCATAGAAAGTGAAGCTGTACTTTCTGAATGCGTCAGAAATTAGTTGCACTTTATTCTTAATGCTTTTAATATGCTTCATTATAATATTATCAATAAACTAAAACATTGAAAATCAGTTCCTGGTAGCTTTTGAAATACTTGGAGTAAGAAAGAGGAAAACTCAAAATTAGTCAGATTACTGCAGTCAGGAAGAATTTTTAAAATTCTGAGAAAGAAAACAAATTGTCCTGAACAGAACCACCTAGTAACGGATGCTGCTGCTGCAGCTGAGTTGCTCTGTTGAAAATCTTTGGATCCAGCCTTCTGCAGTGCATTGATAAGGAGGTTTCAGGCTAGATTCCAGTTTGTCTCTTGTTAAAGTGAACATGTATGGTACCAAGCTCTCTCAGTGCTTCACCTTGAAATCAGTATTGCAGCCTTTCCGTGGCAAACCTTAAATTAGTTGCGCTACTTTCTTCTCCCAGTCCTTAATATGCAGTGCTGATGCAATAATTCCATAACATATTGTTAATGCTATCTCATTGATCACAAAAAGTTCTGCTTAAAGTGCAAAAACTGAGCACTTACTTTCATGTTGCCTCTTGTATTGTGGAATTTTAGTTTGTAATGCCATTTCCAGCCATATTCAAAAGCTCAGTCAACAGAACTAAATGTGCTGCTTATTGTAGTGTGCTAAGATTTGTTCATCTTGAGTCTGATGAGAGGGAACTTCTACTGTGAATGATTAATGTGTTAAGTGGGGGGTGGGGGTTTCAATGTGACTAAGGTTTATTTAAATGATTAGGCTGATATTCTCAAAGGACCCTAAGAGTTTCTTGAAGAGTAATTTTGAGTGCTAGATTCCATTCAGGTCAGTCTAGTGTGCATGTTCAGGCCTGATCTGCAGATTTCTAAAACTTGAGTTTGAAATTTGAGAAGGGTTCCTACTGATTTTTGTAGACTTCTTAAGAGGAAATTTAATTTCTGGAAAAGCTTGCTTGAGAAAGAATCTCTCATTTGAGACTGAAGAAATGCCTGTGGCTTGACTGACTTTATGCATGTCAGATGAGTTGAGATGAAGAGAGAAGCAACCAACCCACTAGTAAGAAATGGACCTACTGAAATGCGGAAAACCAAAAATGGGTAATAACTTTTGGATTTCCAGTTTTCTGAACTGCACTTTCTAAGTGGCATCAGAATTGTGTAGAATTTTTCCATGACTGTTATTTCTTTTGACATAACAGATTAATTTCTTAGAAGTGTTTAATTTCATTAGTTTCTGGAATATTACAGAATGCAGAACCATTTTTCAGTATTTATTTAGAATAATAGTAATGGAAAATATCTCCTGCTAATGTACTGAGAAAGTTGCCATCATCTTAATAATTCCTATAGTTTGCTTTTCCAATGCTAAAAAATTACAGAGACAAATGTTTGGCAGAGTGAGTAGAAATGTCGGTTTCTTTCCTATACTCACCATCATAAGTCCATAACTCTACTTGCTTTTTAAGGTGACTAAATCATAAACTGAAGAAAACCTGCTGTATTTACAGCTTTGAGTTGAGCCAGCGTGTGTCTGAAACAGACTTATGAGTATGGTAGTGACTTGAACTCAAAGAAAGACTAGTAAGTTGGATAGAAATATGAATATAGTTCTGATTATGCCAATTATTATTTTTTGATTCGTTAAAATCTTACTAATCTGAAATTATACAGGAAAAATATACTAATAGGAATTTTGTTGATGAACACTTAAAGCAAAAAAGGTGGTTTTCTTACCTCAATGAACAGAATCCCAATTAAGTGTTGTTTTCGTTATGTTTGGTATCCACATATATGTGGATATAAACTACGTTATTTGTCAGGGATTTCTTCCCTTCTCAGTGCTTTTTTCTGTTCATTCTTTGAGTTGACCTGAAAAACCAGGTTGCTTCCCTCTGGTGGCTGAAATCATCTCTCTGCGTTCCCGAGGGAGCCTTTCAGAGATCCTTTTAGTCTGGAGAGCACAGATCATGACTAATATTTTCTAAGTTTAGTGTTACATCATTATAAAAAGGTAGCAATAGCTTTTCTTTCTGTCTTACAGAGAGCAATGTTAGTGGTAAGTTGCTTTTGCTATCTGAAATCTTTTGACTTCAGGGCAGATATTTACAGCACCTGTTTTCAAGGAGTCAAAGTAGATAGTCAAAATAAAGTAAACACAGATGTGAACACAGTAGGACTGAAATAATTGACTGTAGTGAAAAGAGAAAAAATAGGAAAGGAGAAATTTAGATAAGTAGTGTAATGGTAATGATGCTAAGTATGTCACAGAATTACATGAACAAGATGTTACATACCTAGCTTGGGATTTTTTTCCAGATCAAGAACATTATTTGATTTTAGAAGTAAACATCTAAAAATTTGCCTTTGTCAAGACACCCTTTTGTTATAAAATGGAAGAGTTCTGCAATACTTAGATTACAGCTGTGAACCTGAGATGTCTGTCTCTTTTTTTTCAAGTAATTCCCCCAAATCCCAAATGGCAGAATACAAGAGAGAGACTTTTTATGATTACTTACTGCAAATGATTATGGTTTGGATCTATATGCTATAAAACCACAACTGTGTTCACATTAATGAGACAAAAATATAAGAAAGCATCCTGGAAGACTGGCATTTCCTTGCTTGTGAGTTCATAGTGCTTTTTGTATATTTTATGTAATCTCTTTTACTGGAGTGCCTGCCTTATGTAATGTCTTAGTAATGGAAATGAGGCTATCTGCATGGTAGTCAAGGTTGCTCCCTGAAAGACATACGCTGTCTGCAGCAGAAAATAGGTTAAATGAAGACCTTTAAAAACTTCACAACGCTTTCATCAAGCTGAGAGGGATCTTCTGCAGAAAATCCTCCTTACTTTCTTTAGAGAAGCCCATCTTCTCTCCCTGTTAATGTTGTTATCCACCCAGCTTTGGGGTTTGACTACTGTATAATAGTCCCATCAGCAGTATTGCCACTGTTTGTCCCTTTTGATATTCTGCCCCTCCTAATTCAGTTCTGCAGTCTGGTAAACTCTACCTTCTTTCTTTTGCTTTGCATTATCACTGGGATCATATCTTTCCCTTTCATTTCCCCTGCCTTATCCATAGTGTTTTCTCTATGCATTCTGTGATCTATTCTGCTGCTCGGTATCAGTACTCCAACAGGTGGACTTCTGAAAAATGACAAGCCAGTGATTTAGTATTATTCATTTTATGTCACTGTGCAGATATACTAGGTATTTTATGTGAGCAGAGGAAGACAGACTCCCCTGAGTATGCTGCAGTCCAAGGCACCGTGGTACAAAGGGGAGCAGAATAGGAAAAAAAAGTAATACAAACAAATACGTCTTTGCTAATAAACGTCTGCAATTGTTAATTTTGCATAGGATATATAAGAGTTTCATTTCTAGAGCTAACATAGTAAGTAGTATTGTGTTGCCAGTCTCTGACTGGCATCTCATTTACTCTTTCATTAGAAAGATTCTTTAGAAGGTATTATCCTTCTGTTGGATTTTTCCCCTCCTCTGTGGGAGATTTCAGTTCAGTCCTCCCTTTTTCTGTGCTTGGGATAAAAACCATTTTTAGCCCCATGCTTGTCCATAAATGTTTATTAAAAGCATTTGGATAATAGAACGTCTTTCTTGATTTCCTCGGTATGATAAAGAGGTTGTGAGCTTAGTAAGTTACATGTACATGATAGTTTTTGCTATGCGGTAAAAAAAAAGAAAAACTAAAACCCTAAATATTGTAGTATCTTGGGGAGCACATACAACTACAAAAATAATTAAAAAAACCAACCTAGGAACTGCAAAAAATTCTTTTCAATGCATTTTTTGGGTCACTCCTTTTTCCCTAAAATACAAAATTGCCAACAGTTCCTTGAAAGATTTGCACTGTATCTTGCCCTCCAAGGGTTTCATTTGGAGCACTGGCTGTCACACCCCTGAAATAGCAAAGCTGTTAGGGGATACTTGTTCGGCAAACCTCCACCCACTGTCTAATTTGCCTGGAGCGTGCTGCCCTATGATGCTTCAGGATGTACCTGCTGGCATGCCCAAACAGTAGCTGTTTACCTTTGATATCCTCACTTCAAGGAAGAGCTTTTTCCCCTCTCATCTTTCTCTGTGTCATCCACCTGGGATTAGAATAGTGGTATCCCCGCTGCTGGGAATTACTCAGCAGATGTAAACTTGATATTGCCACCAGTGTGCTTGCAGCATTCACAGGTGGAGAAGAGATGAAAGAAATGTAAGTGAAAATCATATGTTCTGGATGTATTTGGTATCACTTATAGCAGCCTTATATTGTCTCTGGATGGAGGATGAGACAAAGGCTGTAGCAGGTCTCTGGAACCTCTCATGGTGCCCTTTCAGTCATCCTTAGCAACCTGGGGGACTTTGTACACTGTCTTTTAATGTATAATACTACTGACACAATTAAAAGCATATTGCCTTTCTCATGTGTACATAGCATCTATCATTATACTTGTTTTAAAAAGAGAGGTGAGAGGAATCCATTATATCATGTCTGCTCTTTGATTTTTCTTAGCATTTCAGGATATGATGCAAGAATTATGTATGTATGCAAGTGCATGCACACAGATTTATATCACACATGCTTTTATTTTAAGTAATTAATTTTAAGGCTTTAATGAAGTGACCAGCAGATAGTGATAAGCTGACACCTACTGATTCGGAGACATTGTAGCTGCTTAGTTCTGCAACCGCTAAGTAGTGCTGCCACCAAATCAAACCTTATTTGACATCCTCAATATGATCTTGCTGACGGTGGTACTGATCCGTGCACAGAAGATACACAGCCAAAAGAATGCTGTTTTACATTCGCCCCTGACATTTCTTGTGTACACATGCCATGGGATGTGCGCATTATGGTCAAAAAGGCTAACCCAATACCATGCATCAACGCCATCATTAACACTGATACATTCTCATTTTTTAATAGTATCACCAGAATGTCATAGACTTTGGAACTGAGAAAAAGTTACGTTAGAAATTCTACGGTTTTAGCTGTATGTGCTTTTATCTTTGTCCTGTTTTTATCTTGCTTGCAGCAGTAGTATCTAGAATTCAGGACATTTGGATTCCTTGTATCAAAAGGGCATTTTCTGGAAAGTGAAAATATGCCTGTGTGCTGATGGGTGTAGAGAATGCGTATGTAAGCATTCTCCTAGCTGAAACATAAATAAAGTAACTCAGAAACCCAAATATAGCTCAGCTTGGATTTCTTGATAACAGATCATCCCAGGTTTGAGTTTAAAAGCATTTCACATTCTGATGTGATTCACTGGGCGCATTTGCCTTTATTCCTGTAACAGAAGCGGTTGGCCTCATATTTGCATGAACTCTGGTAGGCTCATAAGTGGAACTTTTGCTTGTGTGTTCTGTAGAGAAGAAACAGAGAACACTATAACATTTAAAAACTTCTTGGCTATAACAAATTAGATGGCATTTATGTTTGTGTTTGTTATGACTGTTTGACTCAAAAGCCTATTTGCAGGGAAGGAATCTGATTTTAGTAAATCAATATAATAAAGCCTTTGATTTTTGCAAAAGCCAGCTAGCTGTAACTTCAGTGTTGGTATTTCAAGGCCTCTCACTGATATTTTAGAAGTTTGTGGTTGTCTGAGCTTCCTTTCCAGGCCCCGGGGAAATAAGAGAATGGTAAATCAAAGCCCAGATCGCTGTTTGCATTTATTTTACTTCTCATTATGACATGTATGCAAACACTTAAAAGAAATAGGGAAAAGGTATAATCATGATAAGATCCCTTTTATAGAACAAAGGGGAATACATTTCTAGTCTAATTTATTACACTTCTCCTTAAGAGTATAAACTCAATTGAGTGGTTTGACAGTTCACTTATACTTCTAATTTAGTGATAGTACTGTTTAAAGTAATTACTGACTCTTGAGGAATAATCCAAGAAAATGACTGGAAACTATTTTTTCTGATCTGAAGTGTGTCTTAATTTCTTCTGCTTTTCCTTTCCAAGAGGGGAAGGTTTAAAAGTACAAATTGCAGTTGCGTACTTAACTGCCATAAAAAGTAATCATGTTGCCTTTGAAAAAAATCTTCCATTTGCATTTGCTGTCTTCTTTCTGCTCTCCCTGCCTGCAACAACCAAAATCCAGAGTATATTTGAGGATACATTATTAATAAAAAGTCATAGAATCATAGAATCATAGGATGGTTGGGTTGGAAGGGACCTTAGAGATCACCTTGTTCCAAGCCCCTGCCATGGGCAGGGACACCTTACACTACACCAGGTTGCTCAAAGCCCCATCCAACTTGGCCTTGAACACTTCCAGGGATGGGGCATCCACAACTTCTCTGGGCAACCTGTTCCAGTGCCTCACCACCATGACAGTGAAGAATTTCTTCCTAATATCTCATCTAAATCTTCCCTCTTCCAGTTTAAAGCCATTGCCCCTTGTCCTGTCACTACATGTCCTATCACTACGTGTCCTATCACTACATGTCCTATCACTACATAAAAATATTTAATAACAGAAAGTGAATTCTAAGTGGCACTTTTTTCAGCTTGGATGCATCCTTTAGCGTAATTGTGAGAGTGGAGAAAAAATTCTGCTGATTTTAAATATTGGAAAGAAGTTTTATATGTGTCATCCTAAATCTGGATGCTTTTGTCCCCATATTAAAATGAGGTGCTCTCAGGGCTGTCTTCTTTCACCCCTATACTCATGAGAGAGACTCTGCATCAAGCTTCTCAGATGACATAAAGAAGCTTTGCCTATATTGAAGTTAACAGAGGAATGACAGATTATGCCAGCTGAAAAATGAGGCACAAGATTTTAACCACCAGAGGTGGGATGATAAAAGCATCCCATGGGAGGTAACCTAACATTTCACAGTTTATTGATCATCTGACTTGTACTTCTGTTACTCTTAAAATTTCATCTTCTTGCTCCTGCAGTCTGCCGTGCAGGTCTTGCCATGGCACAGCCTCTCCTCTGGGCAATGATGATCTCCAGATTAGGACATTTTCCTGCAAGTTTGAACTCTGAACAATTGCTGTAGTAGTTTTTGTGCCAGACTCCGTCCTCTTTAGTCACGGCGATTCAAAACCACGTTACTTGCTTAATTTTCCAGCATCCTCGCAACAGACACATTGCTCCTCTATTAGCTCCGTATTTACACTGTGGCCTCGCTGCTGCCTTATCAGTGTGCCAGGGCTGCTCTTAGATTAGAGAGCGAGCAATGCTCCTGTAATGCTGCTTCTCAGCGCAGAAAGCTCAGAAATTTTAACTCCTTTTCTTGTGCTCCACCTCTGGCCGGCTGCTGATGTCTTATTCCCTGGCCAGTCCTTTTCTGCCCCATCTCCTGCCAGTTACTTTATGTCTAACCTGCCTGCCACATTCTCCTTCCTACTCTCTGTTCCTTATTCCTGCAACTTTCATCCTCCTATGGTATTTCATTTTTTCAATCTTCTCAAAGATTTTTTCAATCTATGTTCAAAGACTTGAACATGGACTTGAATAAATGGTTTTTCAGGTATTGGGGCTTTTCAAGTCCTGAATGAGGTGGCACGTAAATGTGGAGAATTCTAGGTTTAAACTGGAGAGTAAATTTAAAGTATTATCTTTATTGGGGTGTGTGTGGGATCTTCCACTCCTTCCACCATTTAGAGCTCTTTTCTGTAAATTCCTTAGTGCTCTGATTATGTCATGATTGACTGATGGCTAATCCTGCAAAAAGGAAGGTTTTTCACTTTCTTTGCCTCCATTTGACCTCTTGGTTCAGTTTCTTTTACACTAAAATGTGCAAAACTATTCTGGTTTGTTTTCATTTTATGAAAAGCATATGAAAACTATGAAAAGTACTGTACAAGTTAATAATAACTTTAGGTGGGCTTTTTTCTGTAGAGCAGAGTTCAAATGAGTACCACTAGTATAAACAGCTCTCCCATTCTCTCTTTTCTTTGCAATACTTCACCAAGTTGATGTCTGGGGTAAGGTGTGGCTATTTCTTGGCAGAACGATTCGTCTAGATTTTACTTGTTTTGGTGTGTTTTCAGGACTATGCCTTTATTGCCTAATACTGAAATTAATAGTTGGAACAGCTTGTCATCTGTCTGTTGTCACATGTAATTTTAATTTTGCATTCCAACTTTTGTAGTCCTCCTTCCTCACTTCATAAATCTTAACTGCTTCTCCAGTAAAAGGCTGCCTTGGATGACCAAGGCAGGAGAAAGCCTCACCGGCTTCATGCCCAGTTCTTCTCTCCAGCCTTCCTTACTGTCCCAGCCCAACAGCATAACTGAGAAATTCCTTTGGGAAAGGATGAGCTTAAATCCCTGCAGTTCCTGCAAATTCACACAGTTCCTCTAACGTAAGAATCATAAATGTACTAGACGAGATGTTCTGGTAAGCAAGTCTACTAGAATTCTTCTTCATTGCATCTCACATAAAGAATGGCAGCTGTTCAGCTGATGGCAGCATACCTTGTTTTAAGTTCCTGTTTTTAAAGATGGCATAAATATCTGCCAAGAAAAGTAACTGCCAACAAAAAAAAAGAAGATTGCCCCTTTTGGGAGATGATGGTAAGAAAGTGGGCAGTTTTATTTTCTGGTATTTTCCTTTAGCACTTGTGATTCGGAAGATTTGTGTATTCTAATACAGCAGAAACTGAAACTAGTAATGAGAAACAAAGCTTGAAATGCCACCTCTTAGTGAAAGACTTACCATTTTTCAGTGATTCCCATTTTAAGGAATGGTTTCAAAAAGCAAAGCCTCAGGGTTATAACAACCTCTTTTACCTCTTTTTACATATGTTCCAAGCGTCTAAATATACTCAACAAGCATACCATTTTGCAAATGTCTTAGTTTCTTTCCACGGAATGTCAAAAGCACTACGGGAAGTGTCATCTATGCAATATAATTGATACAGATGCTCTTCTGAGACTATTTTTGTTGTTATGTTTCAAGATAAAGGCAATTGAGTATTTATAGGAAAAATAAATACATATGCCTTTTGCAGTGTGTTGTAGCTGAAAATGAAATATTTCTCTACTCAAATTTTGGCATATTTCCTGGAATCACCAAGCTTTCAGTATCGTTTTTAGTTAATATTCTGCAGCCTACTGTTGTATTCACCGCAGCTGACATGAACTCAGAGAGTTTGTCTTTATTTAACCTTAGAGAGGAATCCTGGGCTTGCTCTGTAGTCAGCAGAGCTGTTGGGAAGAATCTACTCCAGATCGCAGCAGAGAGAGTGCAAGCAGGACCCCGCTCTGAATCGTGCCTGCCACAACCTCGTTCCATCGGTGATACTGGAAATCCTGCAAAACAAGGCTCCTTAAAGTGAAGTTAGCCTTTAGCAATCTCTGTTTAATATTTTCTTTCGTTATCCATACTTTTCCTTCTTTGGCTAATATCTTGATGAATCCTGTTGTTAAAGTTCTGCATCCCACTGCTTCTCATGATGTTTGGAAGTTGAGGACACTGATCACGACATCCCTTTTCTACCTGAAAAATACATATATCTGTGTAGAGGGGGTGAAAAAACATAGAAAGCCCTGATGAGAATAAACATCCTGCATCACCTTTGCTCTTTTGAGGCTGAAAATTGTGTTGGGGTGGCAGGGGGCAAAGATGCTTCAGCTAAAAGTCAAAGCTTTTAAAGACACTGATTCTGATTCTCTGCTCCATTACACATTTTTCACACTGCTCTAGCTCCACGGGGCTGCTTTGTCTCTTTCTTGTCAACTGGTAACAAGTACTGAGAATGTAAATGGCCTGTGGCATTAGGACCGCCTAACAGACGGTAGCAAACCATTCAGTTTGACTGGTGATTTTATAGTTATTTGTTTAGAATAATTTTATTGATGAGGTTGATTATTACTCAGCTAACTATTAGCTGCTAAAGTTTTAAGACAGTAATTACCCCCAAAAGTTAGTATTCGCTATGTCAGCAGCTGTTAGTAGTATTGGCAGTAACCTCACTCTTAGCAATATTTATGCCAGGAAATAAATACTTGTCTTTATTTGTCAGTAAACATGGGCATTGAAATGACATGGAAGGTTATGTATTGATTGCTGTGGATTCAAGTCTCTAGAACTACCTCAATGTTTATTTTCCCCCACATTAAGGAATGCGGTAAAGTTGAACTTGATGAAGTAGATATTCCAGCACTAGATTTATTATTTGAGTGTGTGAAAATTCTTGAAAATGTGTGTCTTATCAAACTGAGCCTGATTTCGGTTGTACATTTTACTCCTAGTGGAAGAAAATTTCCATTGTTAGAAAAATCTGTAGGCCTCCCCTCCTGAGAAGTGCTCTGCAAATGAAGAAGTGGGATGCTGGTCAGAGATAGGAAGTATAATCAGCCTGCATTGCCATGCAGACCTGAAGGGGTTGATTTGTAGCCAGTGTCTGCAAAATAAACAGGGTTCAGTTTGCAAACACTGTTGTGAACCAACCCTGCAGGGTCCAGTTTGCAAACACTATTGCGAACCAGACCCTGCAGGGTTTGCCGAGCTCCAGTTACTATTATTGCTCCTACTAAGGCTTATTATCCTGTCACAGGAGATGTAAGAAAATCCATCTCTCCACTTTAAACATGATAAGCCTTTGTCACCTACAATGCAATTAATGTTAAAAATAGAAGAGCGCTGACGATAAGATTGTGACTTGCAGGCAATGAGCCATTGTCCAAGTACCGGAGACCTATCTGGAGGGCCAGGCAGCCTACACTGGTTTACTGTCAGTTTACTGATTGCCATTTCTCTCCGAGTTTGATGAAATATTCATGTCTTTGCTCTGCTCTGTGCAAGCACTATTGATTTCTTGTATAAACGTGGCTATATTTAGTCTAGACAAATGGAATGTGGATTGCTGCTGAATAAATGGGATGAAAGGCTGGGGGTTTGCCTGTCCATTTCTCTTGGTCTGTGGCAATTATTTATAATCAAGAGTAGTTTTTGTAAGTTAAAGGTGATTTTTTATAATTTAGTGATTAACCTCAGAACAAAAGTAAGCACTTAGACACAGTCATTCTGTTGGGATAGCGAGTTAAGGCAGCAAATTATGCTCTGAGGTTTACAATCACAGTTACTAGGATTTTTTTTAAAAGGCCCAGAAAATTGTATGTTTCCCAAATTTTGAGAAGAAAAGAATATGATCAGTAGAAGAGACTTGGTGCCTTGTCTCTTCTTTTAATAAAGATTTTTACTAATAGATTTGATCGTACGGTTAGATATTTGCTGCAGTTTCAACTTTCGCTGCTTCAATTTCACTGCTCCTGCTTGCTAGAATATTTCTGTTTCATGTTGGTTTTCTCCTTGAAAACAAATACAGCTGTAGCAGAGCAAAAGGAGAAAATATGTTTAAAATCTTGTTCCCTAGTCGTTTCCGACAGCATGTTTGTTTTCAGTTAATGATCTTGTTTTCCTATGAAGACAGTGGAGCAGCAGGAGTGACTGTGTTTGTGTTCCACTGACCTCTCGTGGGTGGAGTCAGAACTGCTGCGCTTTAGCCGGGACCCTCAGCTGCTGTTCATGTTCCTCTTGTAGAAATGTTACTTGCTAGTTTTTTGTTCTTTTGAAACAGATAAAGTTACACTCTGTCTCTTCACTTAGTGTGAGAACCTGAGCTTTACAAGCGTAGTGGTGAAAATCATCAAATCTCTGTCTTCTGCTGCTTTTCAGTCCCTTCAATTTAAATAAGGAGGTAGAAATACACAGGATTCTTCATTAAGTACTTTAATGCTGGATTAACAATATATACCATTGCTGCAACAAATTGGAATAATTCAAGATATTTTCATTTCCTTACAACAATATATAGCATATTATGTCTAATCCACTCCAGATATGGTAGTCACTTTTCAAAAGACTGTATTAAAACTTCTCGTTTTGTGTGTCAAATTATTTTCCTATAATCTTATATGTGTTATTCCTATGTGTTTGGCAGGTATATTTACATGCAGTAGCTATGTAGCATTGGGCAGCTGTTTGTGTGTAACACCATCCTTAGAAAATCTACATGCTAGCTTTGGAAAAATCTCTTGCAATGCAGTAAGAAGTGGAAGGTCTTCATCTTACACTGAAGAAGTGCCCTGAGTGTTTGTGGTGGATCATTAATAGTGCCTAGGAGGTTCTCACTAAATATTGCTCCATTAGGCTTTGACATGGTTTTAGAGCTGGGCTGCTTGTTAGTCTATTTAGCAGAATATGAATCTGGGAGTGTTTTTACAGAAAATGGAAAGAAAGTGATAAAATAATTTATAAATTCTCAAGTTGCTAGTAGGAATGTCGTACGTTTGCATACAGCATAGATTGCATTAGTGTTTTGTTAGGTCTGTACATTGAAGCAGCCTTCGAGTGAAATCGGTCTTTTCCCTAATAGGAATGATCTCTGTTCTCCTTCTCCAGTTATATTAAATATATATACATTTTGTTGTTTTCTTCCCACAGTGGATGTAAAGTCGGAGGTTCCCGTGGGATTAGAGCCTATCTCGCCATTAGACTTGCGAACTGATCTCAGGATGATGGTTCCCATGGTGGACCCAATTATGCGTGAAAAGCAGCTACAGCAGGAACTGCTTCTGATCCAGCAGCAGCAGCAAATTCAGAAACAACTGCTGATTGCAGAGTTTCAGAAGCAGCATGAAAACCTGACCCGCCAGCATCAGGCCCAGCTCCAGGAGCACATAAAGGTAGCAACATTTTTCATTTATCACTCACTTTACCTGCAAATTGATTATGCTTAGGCAGACATGAAAAGAGAACATGCCTGAAAGGTTAACTGTGGCTGAGAGGTGGTGTTTGAGTGCTTATTTCTCTATTTGGCTGACAAAAGCCTTTTCAAGCAAAACTGCTAGCACGGAACAGTGAGCTGCTCACAGCAGACCAAGGCAGTACTATGAGAATCATCAAGCTTGTGAAGCCACCACATCCACAGAAAATCAAACTACCTATTTTACAAAGCTAGATTTTCAGCCAGACTTCCATATGACTGTCTTTTCTGTATGTGCAGTTTTGAGTATATTAAAAGACTGCTTTTTTGGGCTGCTGTTTGAGTTTGTGCCCACAAATCAAATTGATAGGCAAATGCATAATACTTGCATTTGTAAAATGGAGGCAGGCCTGAAAATGTTGTGTTTTCACTCTTCTCCGAGCTACTTCGTATAATGTAAAAAGAAAATGATTTATGGGATTACATGCACTAGGGTAGGCTTGCTATAATGGATTTTGACTGGGAGTTTATGATCTTGCCTTTCTTTTCATTTTTTACTTCTGATCTATTTGCCGTTATGCTACTGTGCTAAGCTTCTGCTCGATGGAGCTGACAAATGCAGTGGAGTACAGCAGCCAGACTTGGGTGATGCACTGGCAAAGAACCCTGTGCAGTTTCCAGGCATTTTTGCCAAAAGAGAAAGAAGAGAAACCAGAGCAGCACGCTGCTACCTGACATTAGAGTTCATTTTAGTGACAGCCAGTAATGCGCTATCCCATTAAAGACTGGGGAAAGTCGGCTAAGAGACAAAAAGAAGTGTAAGCACAAAAGCAAGCACTGATACTCGGTTATTCAAGGAAGTTGTTTTAGCCAGGACTGACCTAGAAAACAGTGCAAACTGCACTTTCTCATGTCTTTTTGTTCTGTGCAAGTTACAACAGGAACTCCTAGCCATTAAACAACAGCAAGAACTCCTTGAAAAAGAGCAGAAACTGGAGCAGCAGAGACAAGAGCAGGAACTGGAGAGGCATCGCAAGGAACAACAGCTTCCTCCCCTCCGAGGCAAAGAAAGAGGCCGAGAAAGTAAGAACCAATGTCCCATGAATCCTAATAAGAAATTAATCTATTCCTCTTTGCCTTCTCCTAGCCGAAATGGACGATGAACAGGAACCTGAAGCAAGCCTCATACTGTGTGAAATACGCAGCTAGAGAAGTCGAGGCTGTGCTTGCAGAAAGGCAGGGCCACCTGTTGTACTCACAGAAACACATTGCTGGTTTGTGTGCAGACTTGGAAAATGTAGGAAAGCACATTTTGACAGACCTGTGTATATGTCTCTGAAGAATCTAGCTCTTTTTAGAAAAAAGGAGGGAATTTGAAAACCTGAAGCTTCACTTGAGAATTTCTTTCTGAAGAGTTTATTTCCCAATACAGAAAGCACTAAAAAGCAGCAAAAAATTGTATTACTTGCTGATTAACTAATTTGAATGTTGTTTCAAGGTGGAAAACATAACAAAATATTTAAGAATAACTTTGGCTGAGACTTCTGAATACTTTTGCTAGTACTTTTTCAAACTGCCTTGCATTTATTCTTGATGCCATTTCCTGAGACCCAACCAAGAGTTATTTCTAGCTCATATATAGCTCTAACGCAAATGACAGATATAAAGGATACTGTTGGGATTTGGTGCTCACTAGAGGGAGACAAATACAAATAATTCTCCTTAGTGAGGTCAGTTTAAAAATCAGGTTGAAGTACATTGTAAAGGTGTTCAAAATGAAGCTGCCATGAGCAGATATTGTTACTTGCCCTGCTAAATGACCACAGGAATTAATTGACAAAGACTGAAGCAGAAAAGAGCTGTACATTATGCTCCTGCCTTTTTTTCTTGGGTGGAAAAATGTATCAGTTCAACAGTTGTAGGTGTACCATATCGTAGGCTTTAGAAATTAAGGTGTCCATGGTGCTTCCAGTACTTTGTGAGCAATGAATCCATGAAAGCATCACCAGCTTATTGACCCAGCAGTGGGAGGGTGGCAGAAACTGCAGGAAGAAAAGGTTCCTGTAAGTGGTATGAAAAATCAGCCTCCAGTTGGGCTTTATTAGGGCTCCCACCAAAGGAAGAACAGCAATGTGAACTCAGTGGTTCCCTTCTCAGTTTGGCTTGGGTGGCTGTTCAGTATGTAGCAGCCAGCCGAGCAGTGCTTGTGACCCCCCTGGGCCCAGGCCCAGCATTTGCTGCTGCTGCTGATCTACTTAATGAGTAGAGAAGGGAAGGAAGGTGTGGGGAGAGGAGTTAGGGTCTGAAGCTGAGGGATAGTAGAGGTATTTTATGGGAACTGGCTCACAGGGAAACATGCTGACCAGCTAGTTGTGCTGTGTCAGGGTTTGGTAACCAAATACGTGGGAGTATCAGCATGCCTATTGCTACTACTTCCAAAGAAACATTTTTTCTTCCCTTTTTGGTCACTGTTTATGGAAAACTGAAAGAAGATTTTTCTTTTTCATGCTTTTTTTATGCAGAGTATTATGGCTGTCAGTAAAGAAACGTGTCTCATGCTGCAAGTAGGAATTGGCAATTTAACCTGACATTGGCATGCCCTACTTCTTGTACTGTACTGAGCTAGCCACCAAGAGAGGTCAAAATGCGCTGTGTCTTCCTGGCGTTTTGGTCTTTCTGTTGCTTTTGTGTCATAAGAGTAGAGTTACCAGCTAAGACTCATGTTTCAGACTGTGGTCTGTCTTCTAAACATCACAGGTACAGGCTCTTAAGTGTCTTGAATAAAAAGGCTCACTGCTGGCTCTTTCTGTGGCATTCTGCTCATAACCAAGACAGTGTTCAGAGGGCAGTTTTGCTGTACTATTACTATTACTTTAGTTAAAGAAAAAACATTCTTTACCACAACCTCAAAGTGACCTTTTGTCACTGTCTTTTTAGTTCTATCTTTGGTTTTGTATTTGGGAATTATTAGGAATTCAGTTAAATTCTTTAGATACATCTGACTCTGGATAAACAACCTCCTCTACTGTTGAAATATTCCTTATGACTTCACTGGATTTCTGGGTTATGGCCAACTTCAATCTTCTACAGGCAAACAGTTAATCCGAATGTTATGTCATTTTTACCGATTTCCACCAGTACTTTTTATGGTTTACCACACTTCCAGCAGCAAGATATGGTCTTTTTTTTGTGTTTTGGTTTTTGTTTTCTTAAAAAATGTAGTTTTTTTAGGTAAAGATAAGATGTGTTTAATTCTGTGTGTCTTAGGGGCAGTGGCCAGTACAGAAGTGAAGCAGAAACTTCAAGAGTTCCTGTTGAGTAAATCGGCAACAAAAGACTCTCCAGCAAATGGGAAGAATCATTCCATGAGCCGCCACCCCAAGCTCTGGTACACGTATGTTCAGTATTAAGCTGTTCCCTTGCCTTGTCAAGGTATCTGTTAAAACTTTCCAGATGGCTTCTCCAGCAGGGGTATTGAGAGTCTGCCTCCAGAACAAGACAGAAGTTCAACCAAGAAGTTAAGAAAAAACCAGAAGTGTAATATTTCTGGTTGAACTGAAGAGTACTCGGCGTTAAGTGATGAGATGATAGCTATACAGAACAAGATGTTGTCAGAAATTTGTATAAACATTTTATTTCAGCTGCTTCATCTCTTGATGCTATCACAAATTTTACAACTACACCTGTTGTTTTCCAAGTCTCTTCAATTTTTGCAGTTAGAACAACTTTGTGTTTGATTTACTTGGATTTTGAATGAATCACAAAACTTCTTTCTTCTTGAAGAGATGCTGCTTTCCAGTGAGGTTACTTGTATGGTGTAAGTAACTCACAAGGATTTTGAGAAGGATAGTGTTCATTTAACTTTTCTTACTCTGATGGATTTTAGTATCCAAAACCACATATTCTTATGATGCCTTGGCTTTGATAAGAATCTGCTTAGACCATTGAAACAAGTGATTTTGTTGAGTCCTGTAATGGGCCTGTTAACAGTTTAAGAGTTTCCAATTTTTACAGGTTTTATCCTTTTTTTTTTTTCACTAATGAATTTCTTTTTAACTTCCTTATTACAACACACACAAAACTCAATCCAACAAAATAAACTCGGGCTGCATTTCTGAAAGACTTCAATGTTATGCCTGAAATGGCCTTCACTAGGACAAACAGAAATGCATATGGTACACTAGATTTCCATCATGTTCTTTTTAATAAGAATTACTGAAGGTCTGCCCTTGGAATTTCCATTCTGAGCTAATTGGAGTGTTGTGGTAACATGATTTAATAGATAGCTACATTGTTTCTGGTGGAGATGCAGTACTTAATTTATTTTTTTTTCCTCCAAATAATATGTAAAATTCTCATGGGTGTGTAAGATTTCTGGACTAATAATCTGAGCTTAGTTCTGAGTCTCAGATGAGTGAGAACAAAGATCTCTCCAGAGGATGTCTTCTGCATGTAGTACTTCTTCTCATGGTAGTGCCTCTTTTGACAGAGATGTATTATTAATTAACCATATTACATTGGAAAGATAGGGAGAGACTCTGTAAAAGACCAAGTAAAATTATGTTTAGATAAACCCAAAGTTTGAAATTTTCCCTCATTTCCCTCCCTACCCCTCTAAATAGAAAAAGCAACCAACACAAAAAAAAACCCACCCCGTCTCTGGGCCAATGATGCAATTTCTTTGCAATTTGCAGTTTCCGTGTTCAGAAAGATATGCCCACACTATTTCTGTCATCCAGCAGTTGTCAGAAAGCACTCTTCAGCTTGGAGCTTCTCTGCTGACGTGAGTGCTACCTGCTGCAGAGCGGTGTGCTCTCAGAACTTACAAACTGAACTTAAATGCAAGGTTTTATCTACCTTGTCCACTGACTAGTTTGCATTTTTTTTCAACAGATAATAACAACTCAGTATTTCTGGTTAGTTTTATACAACTATATAAAAATTGCCCTGCCCTGAAAATCACCCACATTTTGATAGAAGAAGCTGTATCAATGTACATCTATTTGTAAGTGATAAACAAGACTTAAATGGCTTTTACTGTGCCTCAGCTGGTTCATATTAAATGCAACGATCTAAAATGGTCAATTCCCCAAACTGGTGACAGATCCTGTCTGTAGGTCACCGTGACTCTTATCCTATGTGACTTTTATAATGAGTGCAAAAAGCGCGTTCTTGCGAATCCCGAGGAGTTCCATAACTTACTGTAAAAGTGAAATTGGTTACATGAGCCTGTGGTTTGAGCACACTTAGATGAACAAGAACATAAACACAGCTGAGACATGTGTACAACATGTGTAGATAGTTACTGCTGGTCACCTCAGTGACTGCTAATTTGTGACCTCTCTGTGTCTGCTGCAGGGCTGCCCACCATACCTCACTGGATCAAAGCTCTCCACCCCTGAGCGGGGCCTCGCCACCGTACAAATACACTTTACCAGGAGCACAGGATGCCAAGGATGATTTTCCACTTCGTAAAACGGGTGAGTTAGCGTAGTTTATTCGAGCCCTTTACCCAGCAATTCTCCCACCCTTTGTTATAACCAGACTGTCCATCAGCAAGGCATATATGATAATCCACAAAGGCTGTTCAGGATGATGCTATGGGTAAGTTCAAAGATCCTGACTGCATCTTTACGAGGTTGGACTGGCCACATGGTATCAAGAGTCACTGTTTCCTGATGCTAACAGCTAGTGCAAGCTTCAGTCCTGATAAATTTAGTTTCTAAACAGGCCATCATTTCATGGATCTTTTATGGCATTATTTTCCTTGTCTCAGTACTACTTCTGGGTTTAAATAGCTTTCTCTCTTTTGCATGGTAGATACGGTATCTGTCTTCAGACAGTATGCTGCCTTTAGTCAATGTTTTTAGGACATTTTGAGGGGAATTCATGGAAAGAGGAGGAATTGGATTAATATTATATTTTCTGTCATTGATTGTTGAAGTTTGTATGCATATGTGCATGCACATGCACACATATGTGTGTGCTTTTTACACATAGGAATGTGTAATATCATACAAGAAAATATTCATTTGAACATTTCAGAATGTTTCAGAGGATTTAGCAACAGAACCTTTTGTCTTGACAGCAGGTGAGCTGTAGACTTGACTTTTTCTGCACCATAAAGAAAACTAGAAGGATGGTGGTGGAATCCATGTGGCTGTTGCCTTGGGTCCTTGGTGCAGTGACCGGTATCCAGGAATGCAGGGAGACACTAAGAGGAGGGGGGAAAAAAAGAAAAGAAAACATTAGATTGCTTATTGCATGAGTCTGCTGTTGAGTGATATAGTTACATTCAGAGAGAAAGTCTGACCCCCTACTGTGCTAACAGCCTTTGAATGTGATTTAGCCACTGGGAGATTGAAAACTAACTGCAAAACTGGTACTGACTTGAAAAGAAATGGCATTTGGAACCAGCATACATTCAGGAAGAAAATCCAGTCTATATCTAATACTTTGGGGCAGACTCTCTAAGCTCATATTATATCCCCAAATATTTTCAAAGGAATGAAAGCATGGAAAGCAAAGTGCTAATTTATTCTAGCTGAATTACTCTTTGTACAATATGGTGGCAATATAACAAGATTCTATAAAATCTCGTTCAGGCTGTCAAGTCACAATAAGCCCTTATGTGGTTCTCTGCTTAATACCACTGTACAACATGTATTTTCTGTGCCAATAGAATATACATTTTAATTTTTTAAACAAAAGGGTACACTCTACATCTTCTAAATACTGTGAATTCATCTATGTGTTTTTGAAATGCAAGTTTTAATTTTACTTCTGTGTTTATATATCTTAAATGTTATGATTGTTATTTATGATGTGTCAGACTGTTGATCTGTAAAACAAAACATTTTCAAACATTGTAATAGTAAAGTTCTCGTGCAGCTGCTAATACTTTTATATCTCTGTGGGGGTTTCAAAATATTCCTTAATTCAATTCCCATTGTCTGCATAAGAGGACTATAATATAATTAAATCCAGATGTTTTCTATATGTTATTCCAAATATTTGGGCATGCAATGCATCAGTTCCAAAATTGAACAAAAGACATGATGACTCTCTGAAAAGATATCTACAGAATAAATAGACCTATACTAATATAATCATTAGCATAACCGTTTCTATGACATTTACATAGCGATTCTGATAAGCAAATATAGATGAGGTGTACAGCATGTTGTACATTAGCAAGGGAGTATATTCGATAGCTCTCCATATCTGTGAAAACAGCAACTGTGAAATATCCTGTTTACAGGTCCAGTCTCTGTGTATACTAGAGTTGTTTAGTTCCAGCCCTCAACAACATCCCCACAAAGGTTGCAATCATTGTTCATCAGGTTGAGAGTAAAAGCAACAGGAACCAGATCAACACAAGTCAAATGACCCTAAACTGATCTGGGTGGTTATAGGGCCATCCTCCAGGCAGAGGGGACATTGTGGAGCCTGTGTCATCCTCATGGGACCTTACTAGACAAAGATGTCCCATGAACGCTCATGTGTATGGACAGGCTATAAGCCTGCAGAAATCTGACCTTTGCCATGAGGGGTGAACCTCTTTTCCTTTCCTTTAGGCTATGAACGCTTATTGCCACTGGCTCCTGGTAAACCCTCTGTGGTGCTGAACCTGCATGAAGTCAGCAATTCATATGAAAGTGGACCTCACATTCCTTTCAGCCTTAAGAAAGGAATACCTGTTGTGGATTTTAATCACAACTTTGTTTTGCTTCTCAATTTTATTTTCCTTATTCATAATATAAAATATAGAGATCTCTTTCTCTTCTCCAACTTTAATATCATGCTCTTGGAAGATAATTCTGCTTGAATTGGTTACTCTAAGATCAGATTTAATGGGCAGCAAAGCTGAATGATTCTCTCCTGACATCCTAATGTATTTTTCAGTGCTAATGGAGGACCGAGTGTCACACAGGCACAGTAAATCATGAGTCTTGCTTGCTCGCTTTCTTGTTCAGTAATATATTTAACCTTTGCTTAATTAGTCCTCAAGTGACATCTCCTTATTAATCTTTGAAAAATAAATTCAAAGAGGCTATGGTAAAGAGGAAAATATTCTGTGCAACTTTTACTCTTCTAGCATCTAGGGAAA
>NW_009632641.1:200196-246401 GCF_000690535.1 Cariama cristata
AGAGTCTTGCTCTTTCATTTTACAGTTAGGTACCAGAGATAAGATCCTAGTGCGGCGGCTATGGTTACTCAATAACTCTCTTTAGCCATGTGGATTATTCTTTTCTGTACAAGATGCAGCAGAACTTGTCAGCAGTAGGCTTCACACAGCTTAGCTGCATGGAGGATTGGGACTGTCCTAGGGGCTAGAGGCCAGGACATGCAGCTCTTTGCACAGCTGCATTCAGATGCTCTGTGTTGACAGACTTTCAAAAGAGCAGAGCAAGAGAAGCTATTGCTTCAGCAGACAGATAAATATACCATAAGGAGAAGCTATACATCTGTAGCTAAGAGCGGAATTTAGCCCAAACAACATAAGATCAAATTTTAAAAATGCCCACGACTTTCACCGTGGATACCAGTCGTAACGTGTGTTTTCTGCAAAGCACCCAAAAGCCTGAGCAGCACATGGGTCATTAACTTTCAATGAGACTAATGCGTCTAAATTACCCAGAGCGGTTTGAAAATTCCTCGCTATTACTGAGCACTTTTGAAATTCATACTGACTGTTGTAAGAGCTCTGATGGGAGCTGTGCACTTTTGAAGACCTGATCATTTAATACAGGGAACTTTTGATTGTTGATCTCCATAATTCTATGTCTATCTATCCAGGAAAATATTATCTGCTTTACAACGGTACTTTAAAACTAACAAAAATGTAGCAAACAACATAGGTTTGATAGGATAGAAGTTCTTTTCAAAGGAAGTTTTTTGTTTGGTTGTGTTTTTTTTTTTACGTTGTCGAAATAAATGCAGAAATTCTGGCAAATAGCCATAACATTTGCATTTTCTTCAATCTGTAACATTTCATTTTCTGTGTGCAAGTGTTGATGCAAACCAGCAAAAGCCAGCAAATTCCAATAAAATTTAGCTCTCTAACCAAAGCTGCATGCTTTTTCAAAGTGTTGCTATAGATGGAATTTCTGCATTTTGCCTCATGTTTTGGCTTTTGTTGGAATTCCTGGGGACATCATCATATCAAGTATAAAGTGTTTTTTCTTTCCCAAGTGTAGCACAATCATGGCACAAAGGGAATGTCAATCAGAATTTGTATTTAGTTTGGTTTTATACCAGTTGAATCTTTCCTTGCTGATGGATTTGTAAGCTTAAAACTTGCATTTTGCTTAGGGATCTGAAGATTGCTCACAATAGTACTACTTGAGAAGATGTTTGTAGCTCACTTTCCTAAAATTGGAAGCATGTTCAATGGAAATATAGCATGGGGTTTTTTATATAGCAAATAGTGCAAGATTCTTGCTTAGAGGGGGGAAGATATTTAATTTCTTACAGGAAAAAAAAAGAGATGAAGGATTGTTTAATATTGTGGTGAAAGAGAGGAAGAAGGCTGTGCTCCACAGTCATGAAAATCACTTTGTAAAAAACGTATTAAGTTAACCTGATTAGGCAGTAGAATAACAGCATCGCTCTTGTGTAATGAGAGTGAAAGATTCCTGAATGAGAACTCAGCAGATGTAATTTTTTTTAAAAAAAGAAATTAGAATATTTCCTTACCATTATTCTTTCTGCACTTAGTGACTCAGTAATTTACTGGAGCAGTTGAAACTGAGAAGAAAAACATCTCATGTGTGAAAGTTTTTCTCCTTTTCCCTTTTGTGCCACCAAATTCCATTTCTGTTTGCGTTTTCTAGGAAAACACTCTCCTGTGAAGTAACAGTATATGAAAAAAACTTTTACTGAAGACTTTTGGTCTTCAGTAAAAAAAAAAGACTTAGAGGATCACAAACCCTCAATTACCATGTCTGCCAAAACGAAGAAGTCAAGCTCAGTAGAGAGAAGCATTGTTTTCCTCTGAGTTTATAAGTGAGCACAGTAAATGGGAGAGGCACTTTGTTTATTGAAGCAGGGAAACAAAGCAAACATGATATGGTTCTCCTCATTTTATCCCATTTTTCAGGGATGCGGAGCATCCCTGCCTCTCAGAGTCCTTGTTTTCCTGGGTTAATGAACAGTCTTGACAAATTTGGACTAGATGATGTGCCCAAAGGAAATCACTGGTGCTTATCACAGGGCAGGGGAGGAAGTATCCTGATTCCCAGCCCTTCTTTTTCTTGACTTCTCTTCCCATTAATCACCAGACTTTTTTAGCCTTCCTGAATTCGCTGTCAATAACTTGAGAGGGCGTAATCAGTAGTAAGGGGTTTTAGAAAGAGAAGAAAATTTCACTTGCAATTGAAGAGTGAATCTGAAGCAAACTGTTGTTAACTGCTTCATCCAGATTCATGTCACGAACAGGCCAGAACAGAGTTCAGCCCCCAGGAGCCAGCAGCTCCAAGGAAATGTAATACTGTTGTAGCTACTGTGCTGGGCTGCAGTCATCTTGGGTCCATCAGGGTTCTGCAGCCTCCTAAGCTGGGGATGAGGAGGGATGCCCTGTCACTCTAATTTAGCTCAAGTTAGAGGGGAAATTTTTTGAGATAGCTTAAAACTAAATAAATATGAATGGTAGGATAGGCTTAGTGACACTGTCAGAGAGAAAAGAACTTGTGTAGGTATGCTTTGGTATCATGGAATATGACAGGGACTGCACCAGGATTCAACAGGAGTCATCACCAGGATGACTTCCATAAAGACCATCAGAGTCTTCCCATCAGTGCAAGATTGTTCCTCTAATATATTTTATTTAATGCTTGCTTCTAATTGCAGGAAGCAAAGATGTTGCACGTGGGTGATTCTTACTCACTTTCAAGATGACTTGGATAAAGGTCTTTCACTGTATTTCTGTTTTAGCAAAAATCCACAACTTGTATATACATCACTCTCTGTCTTGCCCGTAATTACTCTATTGTGCTAGATACTGAACGTTCTTGATGGCTAGACTAATTATACGATCTCAGTCTAAATACTATCTTAGTTCTTTTACTGCCCAATGCATAGCCAAAATTGAATTACGAAGTTCTACTTCATGTGGTTACATAAAGGTTTTCTTACAGACACTGTGTATGTTTTCAGAAACATTTTATAAATTAGCATTAACAAGTAGCTTGTGTCACTTTCTGATAAGCAGGTAGTCAGATACTAAACACCTTTTTGACTTTTGAACCTAAAAGAAACAGCTTAAATAAGAAGCAGGGAGCAGTCCTAAAATATAAAGCATTTTAAAAGCATAAAATCCGTTGAAAATTAAGTGAAATGATTTTAATGGGCATTTCAAAGTCTATTCCCTCTGGATAAATAAGTTACAAAATACTGCATATAAAATCTGAGACTCTTTGTAGAAATTGTCCTGTTTGATTTCAGTGGGACTAGGATTTTTCTTCCACTGTATCTAGGGCAGGGACAGTTGAAAACTTTCAGAAAAGTAAACAAGAACATCTGAAAGATGGCAAAAAGAGAGAAACAGACAGAGAAGTGAAAAGTGGAAATCACATGGTATCAGATCATCCAAAATAGAAGATGTTGGTTAGTAAAGATTGCACTTCTCCAAACTCCTGCAAAACATGGTTTCACTGAAAAATCTGTTCAAACCCACAACTCTAATTAAGGGTTTTAGCTGCCAAATAACATGTTCTGGCTAAAGCCAAGTAAGTATTATAGAACCATTCATGAACAACGGCATAAGCTTTGTACTTTGCTTTTGATTTTCTCATGGGAAAGTAATATAAATGAGAGTGATACCTCCCTGTTGGCTTTAACTGTTAGAAATGCAAAGCATGCTGAAATTGTACATAATTCTCTTCCAAAGGAAAGGAAATAGCATTTCAATGGTTTTCCTCACTGTCTCGTTGAGTTATGGTGGTGCACAATTATTCCTGTTAAATTACTCTACCAGATGGAAGCTTATATTGTATATTTAGCTAATTAAGTTGTAGGGGACTGGAATTATATCCCAGAGCATAAAGAACCTATCTAAAAGTAAACTTATTTTAATTCAGTTTTGTTGTGAAGGTGCAGTGTCAATGTCTAATTAAGACTTTAAACAGGTGGGGTTTTTCTCCTCACTTCGCTTAGCGTGGAGAGACCCTTTCACAAAGTTAACCTTGCCTACAGAAGTTAGACAAACATGTTTTGAAAGTCCAAATAACTTTGGGACCCATTATATCTTCATTTGTCTTCAGTGGAGCTGAAGTGCCTTCTACTCTTGAGCTTAATTTGGCCCATAGTTCTCATCTGCTAGGAAAGCAAGATATGATATACTGTGGTTTGGTTGCTTTTGGTTTTTTGGCATCCTTGTACTCTTGTGTTGCCTTTGGACAACTCTAAAGAGTATGCTTCAGCGATCTAGACCTGCCCAGCTCTCATCTACTGGTGACATTGATGCCCTGTTAAACTGGGGGAGAAGGTGGTGGTGTTTCATCATGAATTTCTGAAAGTTGATGAAATATTAGGTTATACTTTTTGCCTGCCATCAATGAGTGATCACTGCTGGATATTTTCCTAGATTAAAAACTGTGGGATTTAATCATGCTATTTACTAATTCCGTCTTGTATGGAGCTTGGGGAACAACATAATCGTGAATATCATTATTCTATGAAAAATAAATCATGTGTCTAGGGGTCAAATTGTAACCCTGCAAAAGCCTTGACTTTTGGGGCTAGGGGATTATCTCTGGCACTTCTTCACTGAGGAAAGTATCTTTTCTTGTGCAAAATTAGTGATTCAATGGATGTTGGAGGAGGATTTAGGCTGAAGAGTAGGATTTGCTATATTTGCAGAAAGTATGGTATTATATTCCCATTACGTCTTCCCAGCTAGAACTGACTGGTGTATATGGTCAGAAGTGAGGGTGAGAATAACCAGTCCAGACCTAACCAGAAGGACTGCCAGCCATGTGTATCTAAATTTGGTTATTACCATTCAAATGAGGGATGCCCTCTATTAAATGACCTGTTTCACCACCTTCCTCCTCTGTGCCTCCTGAGAACTCAGATGCAATTTGGCTCCCATAAGTGCTGTAAAAGTGCAAAAAAATTACAGAATTTGAAGATGTGCAGGGACGATGAGAATTAATTTTAAAATATCCTTGTTCTTTTATTCTATATTTTAAGACAGTATAGTATTATTTGATTTTTAACCCCCTATTTATTATTGGAAAAGATTATTAGTTTATGTGAAAGAAGATTTAAGACGGACCTGACATAGCAATAGTATGCCATGGTTTCAGCAGATTTGACAGGTAATGAGGACTCAAGAGGTCCAGTGAAACCACGGCCACATTGAAACCGCTGTATAGCCCAGTGGTACAAATGCAAGGAGATGCTGTTTTTGTGCTAAGGAGTAGAAATTATTAAGAATTCTATCAAGAGACATGTTCTTGTCTCACAAGTTACATGCAGAACAACAGCTAATATATCGCAGTGACCAGCTTTTCGTGAAAAATATAAAGATGTCTAATTCTGGCTAAATGAAAGCAGTACACTAAGTAATTCCTACATCTAGCTCAATAAATCATTCCTAGAAAGAGAACGCTTGTTTGCATGGATAATAAGACAGAAATTTTATGTTTCGTACAGACTGCAGTGAATAACAAGGAAAAGTTAGATATTTAAAACAGCTTCAGGGAATATTTCATTTTTTAACCTTCTTTAGGAAATCAATGAAAATTTGCTAATCTTGTTAAATTGGCTTCCTTAGCCTGAAGAGAGCTGAAGGGCTGTGAGATCCCCTCTAATCTAATTAGCTCTTTTACCATGTGTTTCACTAAACCTGCTTTTTTATTTAGGGAATGGATATTTACCTTAGTCTGAATAAATAAAGCATTCTACCTTTTACAGAAGTAAAATAAAGAAAAGGACTAAAGGGTTTCACATATGACCGACACTCCGCTTAAAGCGAATGGTTGTATAGGAGATAGTTTTGGTATATGCTGAAAACACATGAGGTGATGCAACCCAGAGAAACAGTGTCTCCATCCTGTACTGCTGTATCTGGTGCTCCCACCTCCTTGGGACCACCCAGCAATCAGGTCCATGTAACTCTTGGAAGAGCTTGAGAGGACATGTGTAAATAGCTTTCAGTCTCATGAATCTAATTTAAAACGCTTTCAGAAATGGCATTTTAAACCACCAGAATTTACAAATCACTGAAGCTACAGAATTTTACTACATGCTGGTATCTCCCAGTCTGTCAGACAGTGGGGAGGATGTCCACGTGTTCGTTGTCCAGTATTGTCTTGTATTAGGACGTGACCTTCTATAGCAAATGTCAGTCGTGTATGAAAACAAAAAGTCACTGCTCATCTTGCCTATGCTTAATATATTCAGCTATGTGGAGGTGGCTTGAAACAGTCTGTGACTGCCTACAGGAAGCTAGAGCAGAAGTCAGAAACTCCATGCAGAGCAGAAACTATTTACACATCTGCGAGAACCACGTGCGACAGAGGAAAGGCTGTGAGACCATCACATCTCTCAGAAGGACAAACTCATTCGCAGCTCTCCACAAAGCGACTGAGAAAGCTGGAAGCAGTTTTGGTCCCTGACCTGTGTTCTCTGCCTCTCTAGCTTTCTGCCTGGCTCTGGTTACAGTCATACTGCTGGTGAGGAAGCCCAGATTATCTTCTCATTCATCATTTCTGATGGTGCATAGGGGTATCTTCTGCCTTTCATTCTACCTACATCAGGGAGGGGGAAACTGGGAAGTTTCTCCCTAGCCCACTACCCTCAGACTAGCTTCTTAGGAACCTTAGATATGCCCCTTCTGGCTATTTTCGTTGATGCAGGTCCTGCATGGCATAGGCAGGCAGGCTGCTTTGTTACTTACATATATTACCATGGTCACTGGGAGCCCACAGCATGGAGCAGAAACCTGTGGTGCTGTGCAATGGACTCAACGAAGTGAGGATCTCTTCACAGTATGTTTTCTCCCATTCTGCTCCTCCTGCTTCAAGTGAAGTCATGACAGAGCTCTGAGAGTTATCTCATTATCCACATTCAATATCTTGTTGAAAATTCTCATTTGCCACAGTGCTAGAAAGAAACTGGAGAAATGATAAGCCCTTGGTGTGCTGGCAATACCACCGTCGTGCCAACCGGTACCATTGCATTATTTTCTCTTGTACCTCTGGTGGTCTATACCCATACATCATCCTTTTGTCTTCTAACTTAGACTTTAAGCTATCTCAGGCATGGACTGTCATGACTGTGTGTTGTAAAGCACATAGTGCTTATCTGTGCATGGATGTCTAGTACAATAGTATAACAACCTATGTGGTGTGAAAAGAAGGAAGATTCCTTGACTATGTATTCCTTTTTTTGATACTTGTTAGATATAAGGCCGGAAAAAACAACAATTCCTGCATGGAGTACAGCATAGAATATATTCAAATCAATGTAATATATAACCCTTCACAGCTTAAAGAAAGACAGCTAAAGAAATAGAGAATACCAGTGAAGATTTACTTCATGAAGTCTTTGTTTCTTAATTATTTCTGTTGACTTAATTATACTAGAGAAGTCCAAGTTATTGTTTCAAAACAATTATCTCAGTGATAACAGCTGGTGCCTGGGCAATAGAGAACAATTTATCTTTCTCAAGTAAGATGTGAATTTTGCTGCTGTTGCTCCTGCTGTTGTTGGAATCTTTGTAGCCAAATTTCGCATCATTTACCTCGACTGGCCCAAAGCTTTTCTAAGCCAGCCTGCCAGTGAGAAAAAGGAAATGCTTTCACTTTAGAGCCTTTCGAAGTCTGAACAAAAGCTCACTTTCTGTTCTTCAAGTTTCCTATATATGGCTTTAGCCTCGAGATGAGGACCTGCTTGCTATGCACCCTCTCCCATCCCCCATTTCCTGCCTGGGTTCATTAAATGCTGATTTGAAGTTGGCACACGCTCTTCTGATACAAAAGTAGTACTGTGTTCCAGGAACCATCAGAAAGTCATGCATTATTATCTTTTACATTCCCTTCATATATATGTCCTCTCCCCATGCATAGAAAGGATTTTTATCCCTTTTTCTTAAATATCTCTGTGTGTTTAATAAAAAGAAACAGTGAAGCAAAGCCCTGTCAAAAAAACCTCAGCTCCTTTGGGAGCAGTCTGACCCCAGGTTATATTCTTTAATGCTAGTATTTGCAAATTGCTAATATTAAGCAAAGCGGAGTATAGGACATAATGACTTCAAACCATTTTCCTATCTTTCATGCTTGTGTTTCAGTATTGTATTTCTCAGGAGAGAAGAGTTCTCTTTCACCTGAGCAATGATGGTTGTTGTGATGAAATGAATGTGTACCTATATAGAAGCCTGTATACTTTCACTTTTTAACAGTACAGTTACTTCTTTCCTGCTATATGAAGCTGCCATAAAAGATGAGAAGGGTCATTGAGACACTGTCTGTCTTCTTCACCTAGAACCAAAGTTGTCAGTTCTGCAGAGATAATGATAAGTCATGCCAAGGAGTTAGTCCGCCAGTCCTTGAGTTGCCTGTGATATCTTCTGTTGTTTAATCGAGTTTTTTCTAGTAGTTTAAACTAGTATTTTCTGTATCTTTCGTACCTGTTTCCAACTTAGAATCATTTGAAGAGTAATACCTGTTCATTATTACCAGCCCTAAAAAGAGAATAAACCAGGTAATGGTAATGAGACTGAACAAGCGATATTACTGCAACATCTTGTTATTCCAAATTATGCTGCAGTTACATAAACAAAGCCGTTTTCAGGCTAGTCTTTCCTGAAATCCACTCAAGTGAATCTCTCAATGGGTATCAACTGATTCCCATCAAGATCAATAACATGGGCTTTGATGGCCATCAGAGAAAATAGCTGTATCTTTTTGTTCTCTTTGCAACAAAACACTATCAAAGAATGTATTTTCACTTTCTGTAAGTGACAACTGGTTATTTACTTGTTCCAAAGTGCTAAATGTAGTAGAAGTGCAAAGATTTGTGGAGCAAAGAGGCTAGGCTAATAGTGACCAATTAGACCAATATCAGATGTACGCTAGTTCTCAGCAGGATTTTAGATGAATAGCCCAACCTGCCAACCTGATGTCATGAAAGTGTGCTGCTCTGTTTTCCACATGTGCCACACTCCTGGCCAGGAGCTCTTGTTTTTCTCGTTTCTGGCATTCTGGCTCCATGGTCAGATGATTCAGCCCGCTATAGTTGCAGGCATTTAACCCAGCAAACCCCACCTCATTCAGCACCTCCAGCGCTTTAGAGAGGCCCTGTTTCCTCAGGAAGGTGAGATACAGGACGTATCCTGTATGGGATAGAATGAATCTAGTTTTGAGTCGTGGACCCCAGTGGGATGGTTGGTGTACAAAAAGCTAGCCACGTGCATTAATTATGGTTGAATCACTGCATAAAGTAATAGACTACATGAAGGTCTTTTCAATGATTTTGTGGTATTAATGGAGCAAAAAAGGTTAATTCTTAGGGGCTTGTTATCTGCAACAAGCTGGTGAGCAAAGCTTTAGCCTCAGAAGTTATTTGACTGGCTCCCCAAAGCTTAAAGTACCTAATTTTGCCTTTTAACTATCAGAAGAGAGCTGACAATTATAGATATATTATTACTGCCTTCATGTAGGAGTGCACTGAAGCACATAGGATTGTTGTTGTGATCCATACCTGTTGCGGTCGACACTAGTTCTGCTTTAGTGGGGCAGGATGGTACAGTGACCTCTGCAGTCACACACCAAGTCAATGCCACAGCCACAGCCGGGTATCAAGAAAGCACTTTCCAGTTCTGCATTTTGTCCATTGTAGCAGACATCCTCAAATTGGTTAGATTTATATATTTAGTGCACTGAAACCTGAATTGTTATTGCCAGCCATCGAGTCCTAACTGGTACTGATGGAGGAGCTGGCAGTGTCTTATGGGAGACATTCAAGAAAGCCAGTATTTGAAGCAAACACTCTTCAATCCTTGGCTTTGTTTTCTTTTGGGAGGTTTATTTTATAATTTAAAAACCACTCTTCTCTATGCCTTTTCATTTTAAAATTGATTATTCCGTTTAAAAATTATATTCGTCTTTCATGCATCTTCTCAGATGGCTCCTAAATTCAGACACTGACATCAAAATCTTCTTTCTCTGCTTATATGATTGATTCAGGTGCAGAATATGATGGGAATGTGGTAAAAATAGAAAGGCAATTGCTGTGACTGAGCATGAAACATTCATATAGAAGTGGAGCCTTCCTCCAGTGAGTTCTGCAGAGGATTTGTATCATATTAGTCTGTCATAAGTATGGCAATACTCTCCTAAATTTTAAGAATACAGAATAGTATAAATCGGAATAACCATAAGTGCAAAAGGAGCAAGCACCTTTTCTTCAATTTGTCATCTTACCTGGTGAAATCTATGGTGAAAGCATGTGGTATAATCTTAGCCCATTGGTATATTTTCAGTTTTATAGCAAATGGTATCTTCAACAGCAAACAAGTCATCTGTACTCCATCGCTAGAATCATTGGTCTTAACAATGGTAGTAAGTGATGAAAAATAAATTTCTTGTTAATATTTTTATTAGTAAAGATTTCCAGTGTTGTGCTAACCTGTGTATCTTGGTCTAAAACGTACTCAAGGCACAGACCACTTAGAAGGGAGCGCTTGCCAAGAGCGGTATTGTATCTGACAAAGGCCAGTGTGTTACTGCAGAGGTGCAGCCCCTTTGCTGTTACGTGAGCATTTCTAACGTCCCCATCCCTGATGGAACAAGTGGGACAGCAGGAAAATGATGTGTGGTATTACATGCTGGGCAAGGACTGGAATTAGAAGTGGAGGATGGAGTTCCTGCCCCACAGTAACAAATGATGTAATGCTGAATTGAATGAGGATTTCATTTATTTTGTTTTTCTGCTCCTTCTTTGGGGCTGAGCTTATGTCTGTGCATAGGAGAGAGAACTGATCCCAGTTTCCAGCACTCTCTATTTTGAGGTATTGCTTAGCCAAGCCTCAGTTCCCGAAAGGGAAATACAAACAAAATTCTATTCCACAATTATCTTTCACTAGCTCTTAGCAGTCTGTTTGATAGAGGGTTTATTTAGAAGAACAGATAAATTAGTATATGAAACATTTTATCATGCTAAAAATACCACAAAATAGAAAGCACAGCAGAGCTTCATCTCTGGCCTTCATATGAAAAGACCATGCCCATTTAGGAAACAGAGGTGGAACTTGCCCAAGGTGCATTAAATATAATCCTAGGTTTTCTGGGAATCAATCCTACTTCTTCATTTTCAGAGCATATATTTTTCTGTGTAAAGGTTTTTAGGACACTGTCATAAATCTAGTCGTTTGCTGTGCTACTCAGAAAACATTGAAGTTCTGGGCCTAAAATTGCTGACCAAGAAATGTTCTGCCAGCAAGGCTTGTCATAATTTATATTTCTAAGAGAAATCAAAAGGCACTAGTGGAGGCTTCTCTCTATTTCTGTCATCGGACCATAATCCAATTAGAAGGTTCCAGGTTCCAAGCTGTATTTCCATCCAAGTTTTCACCTACAAGATAAAAACGATGTAGAATAAAAGTTGCATCCATCTCTAGTTAATACTTATGATATTAACAATAAGTAATGGGTGAAATGGGATGAGAAAAATGCTGGGATCTGAAGCTTTTCAGCTCTCTTCCTCTCTTTCCTAGCCTCCAGTCCAAAACGGAGTTGTATGAGGAGCAGCGGGATGGCTGGGGAGGATAGGCAGTAACATCTCTGCCTCCAGGCCCTCCTTGGATCAGATGAGGTCCTACAGGGAATGTCAGTGGTGTCTGACACAAAACAGTAATTTGATTTGTAATCATTTATTTTCTTCTCTTCATTTCTAGCTTCAGAGCCCAATTTGAAGGTACGTTCGAGGTTAAAACAAAAGGTGACAGAAAGGAGAAGCAGTCCTTTACTAAGGAGGAAGGATGGAAATGTCAGTTCATTCAAGAAACGACTCTTTGAGGTGACAGGTAATCAAGAATGGAGAAATTCTATATCAGCTCTGACTGCTCACAGAATAGTGGTGGTATTTTGGAATTGAAACTGCTAGCTGAACGAAAGGTTGTATCTTTTTTTTTCTCCTGCTAAGAAGAAAACTCTATTAAGTAAATGATTATGTATAAATAGCTTGTAATCTACCGCTTTCTACTACTTACTAAAAAGTCATTGTCAATGTGAAAGCCATGCTTTTGAACCAGCTTGGAAACTTTACAATAGCAAGTACAAGAACAAATAAATGGCAGACTGTTAGTGGCAAGGGACATTAAGGGAGAAAACAAGAATAGTCTCTTTCCTGAATTTGCGTCTTCTGTACATGGACAACATTTTAGGTCTTGCATCTCCCACTTCCCATCTCCCATGGAAAATGCAGATGCTAATAGCAAGTGCAAAACCACCTATCTGGTATTACTTAGCTTAATCAAGGACATTTTGGAGTCTTGTGTTTAGCCCTATCTCTCTGGTTTGTCTTGTTTGAAAATGTCAAGATCGGTTTTTGATGTAAGGACTCACTAAGCTGTTTTTTGAGAAGAATGAGTTGAAACATTTAAATATTCAGTGACATATTGTTGGTCATAGACAGTAAGTATTCTTAGTAATTGAAAAGGAACTTTTAGCATGTAAAAATAGAGAGTTATGCATATAGGGGGAAATTAAAAGGGGAAAAAAAAGGCAAAGTAAAAGCTTCTCATCAAGTAGTATTTGTTTTCAATATTTTTCCTGCCCTTCAACTTAAAAAGTGACAGGGTGGATGAACCATGGGTTCTAAGGCTTTCTTTCACATGTTTGGTATTACAGAGTGGTAAATTTTGTCACTTATTTTACAGAATTGCACCCAGGTTCCCAAACAGCCTAAAGTCCTCTCATTTTAGTCCGTAGGATTAAGATGCTGCTGAGGCCTTATCTGTTGAAAGAGAAGAACATTTACAGTATTTGGTCTCATTGTGATGTTTCTTGCTTTGACTTTGCATCGGTGTTTGGTAGCTTCATGCCTTGTTCAAGTGATGTTACAATCAGGCCATATGTTTATGCAACCAACTGTTACTAGTCTGTCAGACATGTATCTGAATTCACTTGGTATGTCAGAATTATGTCACACCAAGATGAAAATAAAACACAACATGAACAAATTCACCTCAGTGTCCTCGTACGTGCAATTCTTGTGACAACTTTTCACAGTATGTCATGTGTAAAACCGGGACATGGATGTGAATGTAAATATGAAAGTAACTAAATAAGGTAATTTCCCTATAAATTATTTCCAGATTAGAATTTTTTACAGCTAATATATTATTTCCGTTTGCTGAAGCTCTTGTGAGATTCTTGATCTCCACTTCCTTAGTTTTAGCTGATTTCTTTATATTTTATTTGCTCACAAGTAAGGTTCAAAGTGACATACTTACCCCTGGAGTTTTTTTTCTGCAGCCATTAAAAGAGCAGAACCGTGATAATAAATGTGTTCTCTTCGTAGCTCTGACAATAATTCAGAGCCTTACAGATTGCCATTATAATTATTAGGATCGGCTATATGACATTTTGCACCTTTGATAATCAAAACTTCCCTGATCAAACATTTCTATCTGAAGCCTTTTTCTCTTTTTTTTTTTTTAAATGCTTTTAACTGAAAATAGCCCTTTATTTAAATGCCTATTTATACAAAAAGTGCTACTGTAATTTTTTTAAAAAACTAAGAAAAAAAGAATACGTTTGTGTTTCTGTTCTTCTGTGAAAACTAGTGAGAATATGATTTAAGAACTTTACCTGACCAGTTAGGGTAGCTGGGTATGGATTCACTTCAGTAAATCAAAGTCAGCTTTAGCAGGAAAGAGTAACAGGTCCAAGAAACAGCTAGGAAATCTCCCAGTAATTTCAGTAAAAGTGAGGGTATATTTTTACATGTGAACTGAGACAGAAAGTGTGAAGAAGCAAAGAAGTGGCTATAGAATATTTACTGCCACATTTAGATAATAATTTAACTTCTTGAGTACTTTAATTTGAAAGCTATCCCATGAAGTAGGCTTACCTCTACCAGTGCTGCGCTCTTCCATCTTTAACCTTGTTAACTATTTCCACTACATAAATTTAATTTATATCAGTGTAGGGTTAGAATAAGTCAATACAACAACAAACAATGAGATCATCCTCTTCCCCTTTATCTTAGACAAAACTCAGGAAATTGTAAATCGAGATAACATACAGCCTTTCAAATGCTATTTTAAGATTTTTGTATGCTGTAAATATTCTTTCATATTTGTGTCAAGGATGTAGTGAAAGTGGTGTATATTTTGCCATTATTACTTGCATATGTAACGATTAGTCCACAATGGGCTCATCCCCTTTCTAAGGGTATGGCAGTAGGCCTCATGAATTGATGACATGTTATCATGACCTTTGCAAGCCTGCTGTCTCTGTCATTTTGATCTCTTACAGAGGCAGGACTCTTTGCAATTAAAAAGAAAAGATTTTATTTTCTTTTTGCTCATTACAAGTTCTGTGTCTGAAACTCCGCCTGATACCGAGTATGATACCATCTTTGTGGGAAAAATAAATAGTAAATTCTTTCTTTGTGAAGCAGACAGATCAGAAGGGGAAAGACCAAGAGTATCTTTCCTCATTAGCATGGTAAAAGGAAAACTAAAAGAAATGGAGGTAGAATTAAAAATCAATGTAAGTGAATAGTGTAACTGATAAGATACTTTTCAACAGCAAAAACCCCCGTGCCATAAAGAGTATACAATTAATCAAGATCATGTGTTGCTTTCCAGTGTGAAATTCATGTATGCTTAATCTGTTTTTCAGAATCCTCAGTCAGTAGCAGCTCCCCTGGATCAGGTCCCAGTTCCCCAAGCAATGGTCCGACCAGCAGTATAACAGAAAATGAAACCTCAGTTTTACCATCTAACATTCAAGCTGAGGTAAGACTCTTTCTTTGGTAGATAATTGCTCAGATTTCTAGACTGGAAAGATTTGAAACTTCAATTTGATCCTACTCAGAAGCACAGTAATTGCAGAAGATACAGATCTCAGGGATACCAGGACACTGCAGACTGACATCAGAGTAAGTTATATATGAGATACATCTTCATATACAAGATGCATGTTCAGGAGGCGACCATATGTGAGATGCATGTTCAGGAGACTCTTTGGTAACAAAAGTCCGAGCAAAAGCAGCAGTAATGCTACTGGAAGAGTGGGAGGGAGGTATGGAAGGAATTTAGAAGCATCTGTGTTGCAGAACATTGCCTTCTGGGATAACCTGAAGAGGTGCACAGTACCTAACGCTGATGAAGAGCTTCCACATGCAAAACAGTGATTTAGGCATTGATGATCCTAACATATACGGTTGGACTTGATGATCTTTGAGGTCTCTTCCAACCATAATGATTCTATACAAGTTAAGGTGGTCCCAGGTTCAGATGGCTGCTGAAGTAGATTTGTTTAATTACAGTATTGGACTTCGGTGACTAAATACTTTTTCACATATGCCTTTTGTTTTACTGTACCTCAGTTTTCTTATCAGGGCAGTACTTACCAACATAACTGATATGCCAGGAGTCTTGGATACTTGTTTTGTAAAGCGAGATCGTACACGGAAGGAATCTTAATTACCCTTTATTCTGTTTCATACATATGTGCCTATAACAACAGGAATGCAGATGGTAAATCAGTTGTGATAAACCTCATTTAGCATAGATGACATGCCTAAGTCATGCTTTCCATGGCAATATTGTAAAGAGACAATAAACTAATGCAACTAAGAGAGAACAGAATTCCACAATATTCTGTATCCAGTGCTTATATTTACAGCAATTCCTGCTTTGTTGGCAAAATTTTCCATTAATTATTAGTTTATAGCATTTATGTTAGAAAGATTGCATAAGAAAATGTGATTTAACAGAGTTTTAGCTAATGGAGCTATTTCTCCAGGTCAGTGGCAGGACATTCACCTCAAAAAAACCTGGAATGGGCAGTTCAACCTCCAGCAGTGACTTTTCCCCATAATGAATTAATTGTGTGTGTGAACTATGATCCAGGGGGCAGGTGGGTGACCTCTGCACACTGATTAGTAGCCTCTCTCTGGCCCGTAACCAAAAAGAAAAAAAATTGATGGCTAACATGTGGTCTTGCCTGATAGCCCCCCTGTATGTGATGGCAAAGAAATTTAAATGATGCAGAGTAAGATCCATCATTTGGATTAGATCACATCCTAGTTCAGTGAAATTAAATGGTGTATTTTAATATTGGGAATGTTTTAGATAGAAGCTTGTAGTATGTGGGTGTTAGTGCCATATTAAACAGGAAATCTTGTCCAATTGGATCTTTTATTGACTTGAGGATACTACAAAATACAAAGGCAATAATGTCTCAGACTGATATACGGTGCTTGTTACTTGGCATGTTACAGTTTCTGGACATGTGCCCATAGTGTAGAACCACCATCAGAAATGCATACAATTTAGTGAGGCTGGCAATCTCTGGGGAGATTTGGAAAGGTTGTAGCAACAACCAGCAGAGTTACATTCTCTTTATTAATAAAACATCGCATTGCATATCATTTGCCATTACTGTGCCAGACATCAGAAGTTATAGCCCCACCATACAATCACAGATACTCAAATGAGCCTAAAACATTGCTTTAGAAGTTGAGCTCTGCGTGCTGGAATCAGTCACTTAACTTGCTGGAAGTGTGCTAAGAAGCTGAAACTAAGGACTTCCATTTTTGGATCTAGTTGGGGATTTCTTTACCTCTCTGGTTACTTGAGTCTTAGTACCATGATCCTGTGGACTCAAACATTTTTCCATAAATCTCAGCTTCAGTGCATTTTGATTTCAGTGGGATTTTCTTTGGTAGTTTAACAGCAGCCAAACTCCTACATCTCTCTTTTCTAGTTTAGCATTAGCTGCCAACTCTCAATCTAATACCTAATCAATTTTTCATCGGATACATAAAGTATAGAAGTTTCTAATAATAGGATAAGTGTTTTAAAATCACCCAAAATATCACTTGTTTTGCTGTAATCCCGCATGACTCACATTGCTGTTATTTCATAATCGTTGTTGTGACATTTGCAGTAAGTGTTGTGCTCGTATCTGAGTGGGTGGATAGCTGCGGTTTTCATGGCAGCAAATGAAACACTTTTTGCTGGGGGAAAACAGGTTGCTATGACAGAGGGCCATTTACCAGTAAAACATGAGTCAATACTGTAAATGATTACACTCTAGTACATAGACAGAACTAGAGCATTATCAGTAATGAAACAGATTTTAGAAGTATTTTTGCCATATCCATTTGAATAGTGAGATTTTTAAGTGGTTTACCCTCCAGAGCAGAGAGTCTGGTGGGTAGACATTTACATTTTTTTGAAAGAACAAAGGTGCACTGCAAATGCTACAGTTCTGCAGGTAATCTTTTACTATCACAGTTCCCTTAATGATACTTTCAGGACCATTTGTTAAAACACTGGTCTCATTATATGAAACTTGAAATTTAAACTCAAGATTTTAATTGCGCCTTATAAATAAAATGCTGTTTTTATTAGGCCCAGTTGTCTCCAGTATCATCAAGGTTCACTGCAGTGGCTATTTGTCTCTCATTGCACGCTGTACAATTTCAGGTCAACTGCTGTGCTGGGGCTAAATCTTACTTGCATGAGAAATGCAAGCAGGATTGAGCCCCTGCACAGCACGTCCCTTGAGTTCAGAGGGACAACCTGCCTTAGTCATGTGAAATGATTTGCTTTAGGCATTCACGACCTGGTCAAAAGGCTTTGAAGGCAATGGAAAGTTTCCAGTTGGTGTAAACGAGCTTCAGATCATTTTCTTTCTTTCATTTGCACTTTGGAAAGCAGCATTTCCTAGGGTATCACCTGATTATACAGGAGACATAAATTACATGCATGGCAGATAAATGCATACTTGATTTGTGCAGCCCCACAGCACTATGTTTCTAATGCTGAGCTCTTTGAGGTGCTCTTTGCAAGTGGCTAGTGGAAAAATGTGTAGGTTTTTGACCAGCTGATGAGGTTTGCTTCAAGTGTATGTGAAGAGAGTCTAATTAATTACCAAAAAAACCCACCCCGAAAGTCTTAACAAATAAGAGTGTAAGTCATTGTGAGTATTCAAAGCTATGACAACCTTACTGTAGCTCCACAATTGCGAAGTATTAAAGCCAAACCATTTCCCTTCCCCTCCTAATGTGTAAATGTGCATATAAACATGCACACATTAAATAGGTGTTCCTGCTTCTCAGCAGGTCCTGGTAGCACAGCAGAAGTACAATAACTAATCATGGTTACTTGCTGGTCATTGTGCACTGTTATATTTAGTTATTGTACTCTGTTTTAAAAAAGACAGTAACTCTGTTGACAGGCTATTTTAAACGTCAGGAAGCAGGATCCATGGACTCAGTGAGTAAGTATATAGAGGACCAAGTAGGGCAGATGGCTTTTTGGAGTAATTTAGGTGTCAGTCCAAACCATCAAGTCTGCATATAGGACAAGGACCATGGCTTAGCCATTGTGCTGCCAAAGGACACTGCTGACAACTTCAGCTTGTGCCACCATTTCAAGGTATTGTCAACTGTGTAAAAAGAGAAGCTGCAGCTGGGGTCATGCAGTTCTGCTTCAGCATACACAGGACCCTAATCTATGCAGATGGGCTACTAAACTTATTTTGGGAGATGATGTTTAACTGACACTCAGGCTAATATTACTGGAAAATATTTAAAAAATCAGTTACTTACCAAAATGAAAATGACTGATTATTAGCAGTATTTGAAATCGAGATGGAAGTGCTCTTACCAATAAACTCCTGTTTTCAACATTAAACTTCCATGGTACATAACATGATTGATTCTACCTCATGGAACAATCATGCCTGACCTTAATGTGGGTACGTGTTTTACTGCTATACACCCTGTCACTGTTATGTTTGTTAATTCAAATCTTAGAAGGTAATTATGGCATACTGAAAACCAAAAAGAAAATGTTCATTTTTGAAGTGACTTTGTAAGGATGCTACAGTTGCTACAAATTTGATTATATTCTAGGAGGCACATTAGAGCTGCTACAGTGTCCTGTTTTGGTTAAATCTTTGTAGTCTTGTTCAATAGTATCTCCATAGTCTTGATATACTTGGTTTTATTCGTGGTCAAAGGTGGATGTTACCAAGGCAAGACACTGTTAGCCAGGAATTAATGTAACATACAAGTGAAGCTTCTTTGTTTCGTATGTTATCTGTTGACATTCCCTGGGTACCAAAAGAAAATTACAGAGATAGACTTCTACTGTTATTGTCTCAGTGATAGGTCGTATCTCCAAACAAACTGTATGAGGAAGGTTATGTTTTGGAATAACATCCTGTGTTTTTGTGCTTAACTACTTTTCATTGATGGTCTGAAGTTGCATTGTATTAGGACAAAGTATTTTACAGAGTTAATTGATATTCCAGGTTTGTCCAGGGGAAAATCTACAGCTCCCCACAACATGCTTGACAAGTTATTATATTTACTTTAGTCAAAGCCCGAGTGTGCAGTATCCCTCTTGGAGGTGGTCTATTATTGGAGTCCCATATGCTTTTTGTTTGGGAAGAAAGCAGTCACTGTGTCATACTGTTACACAGGGTATTCTTTTTCAAGGATGTTGTTCCCTTGGGGACCATATCATGCCAGAGTTCCTAAGTCTAATAAGACCTTTGTAGCTCTTATTGTGTTAAAGTTCTGTGAGGGAAGCAAGAGTTAAACAGAAAATGTAATTCAAGCAACTATGCTAGACCACATGTTGAAAAACATGACTGTTAAAGCAGAAAGGCAAAGGCTTCAAAAAGATTCCTGTTGTGGTAATGTAACTTTTTATGTTTCTTCCCGATGAATCTAGAATGGAAAGGCAGAGGGTGATCTTTGTCGAATGTCTGGTTTTACTTGACAGTAATTAACAATATATCAGCAATTCCATGTCCTTGAAAATTATATCACAAGGCTTCAAAAGAAGTGTTAAAGATTTTAATTCGAAGGGAATTAGGAACACTGTGAGGGGTATCCCACCATCGGAGAATGATAGGATGCTGATTTTGTATGTATGCATAGAGGGAGAGAGAGACAGTACTTTTATTTAAATGGCAGATGTGGCAATCTGCCTCACTTTCTACCCAAAATTCCCATGTCAGAAGAAGTAAATAATGTGCCCGAAACATCTCCCTATCACAATCTGGATAAGAAGATAAATGGGCTAGGCAGAAACCGCATTTCATATCTTACAACAAAAATTATAACCACCACAGTAAAGTAAAGGTCCCACATTCATGACACCTTTGATTCACTTAGATATACTCCTTAATTCATTGGCTAAATTCCCACTGAGTTTCTGGTATTGAAAGTGCAGTTGATGAGAAGAACTGATGTTGAGCTGCTAAGAAGTTGATGAGAAGAGATGGTGTAGGAATCCTCAAGATTTTAGTTTTGCATGGAAATTTGATTTACTAACCAAGGAATAATCCCAGACATATATCAGCTGTTTTCTTAGGAAAAGAAGTATCAACAGCTTTTTCACAGGGACAGTACTTTTCCTTATCTGGATCCTCATTGGGATGCAAACCAATGCATGGTACATAACTGGCTTTCAATGTAGCAGGATAATGAGGATAAAAGTAACCAAGATAAAAAGCTTGGAGATTATACTTCTGTTGTTTTTCCCCTTTATTCCAGCATCTGGTTTCACAGCAACGCCTTTTGGTACAGGATGAATCAGTGAACTTGTTGAGTCTGTACACATCCCCTTCGCTGCCCAACATTACCTTGGGACTTCCAGCAGTGCAACCTCAAATCAGTGTAAGTGACCGGTTGCAAGCCTTCTTGTCTACTTTTGCTTCCAGAAAACATATTTGCTGACTATTCTGGTTTTTTTAGCATTTTGGAACATAAGCAATTCAGAGTAAGAACCAGACCTTTCTTTGCATTCAGCAACATCTGAGCAGTTAAGGGCACAACTTGAAAGCAATACTCATTCTTAATCGCAAATAAACAAGTGCCAGTGTGGGGCTTAGCTAAGTATGGGCAACATGCATTGCATTTATGTCTCCAAATCAGATAACAGATTTTAGGCATGGTGAGAAGTATATGAGGGGATCGTTTAGTATAAAAGTTCAGATTATATGATCACCCCTACCTGGTAAAGTACAGCACCTGTAACTTTTTATGAGATTCCAGTAGCAACCTAAGCTGGGCTGGAGCATAGTAGGGGAAGAATCTAGTATTCCTGCAGCTAGATTTGTTATTTGAAGGGTGTGCTATAAATCAGACAAAATCGGTGATATGTGAACAACAGTTAATATTTTAATAACAAGTTATATTCATATGCCATTTGCTCAGTCTGCAGCAATCACCTTTAGAACTAAATGTTAAATTAATATGTGAAATGTATGAAAACACAGACATGGTATGTGTGGAAATCCATGCTGATTGATAAGGATCTTTAGATCTAGAGCAAGTTACAGTAACCTAGAGGTGAATTCTGAGGCTCAGTAAAATACCTGAAAATTTTGCCACTGATCAAAACTTACCTTTTCTGATTTCCAGCAAAAAAAATGTAAAAATATTGATGTAAGTTATATGAATCATAGAATCAATCATACCATAGGGTGGTTTGGATTGGAAGGGACCTTAAAGGTCATCTAGTTCCAGCCCCGCTGGTAGTTCTATTCAGCAGTGTATAAATTCTGAAGAAATTTTAGCAATTTTAATTTCTTAGAATGTGAATTGGTATTTCTGTAAAAATACTAGGGGTGTAAGTACAACTTTCCAGGGTGTAAAAAAAAATAAAATAAATCTATACAGTCCACTATGGTTTGTAACAAGTGCTACTTAATTCCAGTGCTAAATGTAGTTTCAAGTTGAAGTTTCATGTTATTTTATGGCTTTTTCAGTACATTTACTGTTCTCGCCAACAATATATTGCTGCAATCCAACATTATAACATCAGATATAGAACTCTGCAAATAAAATTGTGGAAGCTTTAAATCAGTTCTCTGGAAGCCTTTTGTGAGATATTTATAAGCAAATTATTGTCTTCAAGGGATGGAAAACTTGAACTGACCATGACAAGTACTGCTTACTTTTCCAGATGATATCATCAAAAATTTCTTAGCTATTTCACAAAAAATATAACGAGCTTCAAAGTAATTCTGTAACATTGAAATGGAAATGAAAATATGTTTAACTTTCTCACTCAAATCATATCAGCTTTTGATGTGGCCAGCTAGCACCAAATATTACTTTTGGCATTAGAAAAAACAAAGAGTTTGATTGGTGCAAGAAATGTTTATTTCTGGTACCAGAATAAGCAGTTGCAATTGCACATTGCAAATTACGTTGGTATTTGTTTTTCAGGGAAGGGTGATAGCAGAGTGTGAAGTAAGCATACATCCAAAAATATTAGTGAAAACCTTGGTTTGTCTCATTAGAATTTATGGAATTCAGATTATCAGAGATACTGTTTTTACCATGACATACCGTAAGTGGTTATCTGCAAGCCTCAACATGCTTATTTCTGTTAGGTTATTATTCTTGCTGTAAAAATTGTTATTCTGCTTTAACTGCTCTTTTGAGAAATAATTTTTTTTTAAATTAGACAACGAACAAAGAAATATAAAGTACATTTGCAATGATGAAGGGCCAAAACTTCCAAAAGCTTTTCAGTCAAAACCTGTGCAATTTATAAGGGCACTTTAAAGTGCCACACACATACAACAGCTCTTGATGATTCCATAGATGAGAGTTTAAGTATACAAATTTACTTTGCAAAGGGTAAAACTTACATTTGTGCTGTCCTTCAGGGAGTCAGGGAGTGCTCCAGGAAAAGTAATAGCTTCCCAGTACTACAGGTAATTATTTTGTTTTGCTGATTGGCTTGCTGTCTGATGGAAAGTTATGTGAAAAAACAAGCCTTGCCTATTCCGAAGTCAATGGAAACTATTTCCTCTGATCCCCTGTTTTCCTGTGCTGGAGGCTGTGGGAAGGTCTTTAGGAATTTTAAGGATAGGTCCTGTCTTTTTGTTAATAATGTTCTAACTAGTAGTTCTTTATGCTTTGGCTTTTATTACTGATTTTTTAAAAGTGTTTTCATTACTCGGTTTCTCACAGTGTTACATTTAACTGGCATGTTCTTCCTCCCTTTTCATGTCACAGTCAAAGTGTAAGATAAGGATGTTAACCTTTTCTTCTGTATGTATTCATAAAGTATGACATAAGACCGTCTAACCAAGCAGAGACATAAATGCCCAGGTCTATGAAAAGCAGTTACCAGTGCCATTGTTCTTTGACAGGCTTCATCGTCATTCAAAGAAAAGCAGAAGGGGGAGACCCAGTCACTCAGACAAGGAGTGGCCTTGGCTGGACAGTTTGGGGGGAACATTCCTCCATCTTCAACTCATCCTCACGTTGCTTTGGAAGGAAAGCCAAACAGCAGCCACCAAGCTCTCTTGCAGCATCTGTTACTGAAAGAACAAATGAGACAGCAAAAACTTCTTGTGACTGGTAATGGTCAAGTCTTAAACACAATAATAATTTAAGATGTTTTTAATGACATTTGTATTCACATTAAACTAAATGTGGTAATACAGATACTATCCATCTGAACTGTTGGGAAAAGTGGAAGGGTGGGAGAAAAAAGGACGGCATCTTTGTTTTCCCCCTTTAGTGGTTCTGCTCCAGACTGTTAGCCTGAAAGAATCCAGTGATTACGGAAAAGAGAAAATGATTACTTCATCACATTCTTTTGCAGCTGCTGAACTTCCTAGTGTGGCGAGGCACATGGTACACATTCCACTGCATCAGCGCTGATGCAAAGTTCTGTAATATACACCCCTCTTCTTGCTGAAAGCTTTCTCTCCTATTAGAACTATTAGTTTGTTGTTCTTCACACAGGAGTGAAATGTCCCTGTTTTGCAGGAGCGGTTCCTCTTCATCCACAGTCTCCTTTAGCAGCGAAGGAGAGAGTGTCACCTGGCATAAGAGCAGCCCACAAATTGCCTCGTCACAGGCCACTGAATCGAACCCAGTCAGCTCCTCTTCCTCAGAGTACTTTGGCCCAGCTGGTCATCCAGCAGCAACATCAACAATTTTTGGAGAAGCAGAAACAGTACCAGCAGCAGATCCACATGAATAAGGTGAGTTCCCAAAGTAAGGAATTTCCAATAAATGTAAAGGTTGAAAACTAATAAGGAAGTTTAGGTATTGGTGCCACGTGGTCGTGGACAGTAGGTGGGTTCTTGGGCAAGTATCTTGTTTATGTATAGTTGGTGTATACATTTGTATAGATCTTCATTTTCAGATTCTGAAATACGCTACAAAGGTAATTTGTCATTCTTGACGTCATTAAGAATACAATTCAACAAAATAAGGTTCAAAGCATCTTACAGGTTTCAATTACAGGTGGTTTCCTGTTGAACGGTAAATGATGCATTAAAAGATTACTAGATTTCTATCCAATTTTTTTAATGTGCACTTTTGAGCTTCAGCAATCATTCCATTCAGCTCCCTTTGAATTGTATTTTAAGCTTTCTCACTGTGGACTAGTATGTGGAGTAAACATATAGATCATTTGAACTCAATCAGCTGACTAAATGTATCTTTTTCATGTGAGAAACTTATTAAACATCTGAAGAAATTTTTAGTTGACTTTTATCAAACTTTTGTCTTCTCTGTAAGTCAATTAGTGACATGAAAGTTTGTTTTCTGTATGGTGATATAAAATTACCATATAAGGAGAAAGATAAGAATGTGCTATTGCTAACATCAGATACAGAGTTGAATTAAACTTTCCCTGTAGAGTAACACCGTATTCTGAGGGGGGGAAAAGGAAGAAAAGAGACCATCCATTAATAAACAAAGAACAGCAGAATCTAAATAGATTTATGAGAAGCTAATGCTTCTACAACAAATGTGATGCTGTTCCCTGCTCTAAAATGAAGATCTGCAAATAATTAAATGCTTTTATCTGGAGAATGTTTTTATGCACTTACTGCATAGGTTTCCAGAAGTTGTTAGCTGGAGCTCCTCTAATAATTCAAAGATTTTAATCATGCATCTTTAGTTGTGTTCTTTTGTTTGAGGGTTACTTCATAACTATATATAAGAGGCATTGGCAAAGAAGAAAAGATTAAAAGCGGGCATTCAGCCCTTGTACATAAGGGAAAAGAAAAAAAAAAATCAACCCACCTTACTGGGTGAACTTCTCAGGGGCTACTGATTCTTCGGAATCTACTAAGAATTCCCAACAAAATTAGAAACAAACCTAGAGTTTAAGTACATAGTTTGTACAGTGGTTTGGTTATTAAATCTTGTCTTAATTAGGAAAAATGAAGACCAGAAAACTTCAAAGTTCAGAGCTGATCCTTGCATGTTAACCCCTCTCAGCTTGGGTGTTTTGATTACTCAACTAGGACTCCAGTTGGCTTTTCTTTGAGTATACATTCCATATGTTTAATCACGATAGCATATGTATATCTCGTAGCCTCAGGTTTTGAAAATATTTCACCTGCTCTCAATTGTCTGAAGAGAAAAGAATTTTTACCGGTAAAGTACTGCGTCTTTGTGCTGTTGTGGGTAGTCACTACAAACTGATCAATTCCTGCATTCCTCACAAAGCAAAGAACTCACTGACGTGTTTTTGTTAGATCATGTGCTTATTGACATAAATTCTACCATAGCATTTGGGGAGATGTGGTGTGGCATATAGGTACATTTGTCCTGAATGTGAAAATTAGACTTGAGTTGCATAAACATATTCCTAGTCGCATAGGACTAGGAATGCATTGTGCCTCACAAGAGCTAGGCTGCATAAGGAAGCAAAAAGACTGCAGTTGGTTTGGGATAATGTTTGTTTCAGTAGCATTTTTTTCCTGAGTTAAGCTGCAATGAAAATGTATGTTAAGGAGAATAATTCCCTCTGATAATTGAAATAGACGCTTTCATTCTCACTAGTTATTTGTAGTAGAGACAAAAGAATTCCTTCTTTTAAAACCTAGTGAACCTAGCTTTTATTCTCTACAGTATAGGCTATACACATATGCAGATAGTAGAAATTTAAGTTTATGCTAGGGCCTTTCACTGCCTTGAACCTCCGTAACCTACTTCCTTTGCCCCAATAGCTTCCCAGTCTCCTTTATCCCTACTTGCAGAGCAGCTAACCTTCCTCAGGAGCACAAGTTACTCATCAGAGCAGCAAACACCTAAGGAAGAATAGGATCATGCTGCAGCCACAGAAACAGTGGGTTGTCTGAGAATGCAGGTGGTTTATCAGACTTCAGAATTTGCAGCATCTGGGTTCTTCTGGAGGCACCATTCTCAGAAGAACCGTTCTGATGGATAGTACTGAAAAATGTCAGTCTGCTAATCATGTATCTATCCTCTGCAAGTATACAGAAAGCCAGGGGGCTTTCTTACATACTTAAAATAAGAAGAAACCTGATTTTTAAAAACTGGAATTTAAGGGTAGCCCATAGACAAGAGAGTGAGAAAAGATCAGATTGTGGAGTGGCTGTTAAGTACTGAGTTGAAAACTATATGCTTTAACCCTTTAACTTAAAGGTTCAGATTGAACACCAGTGCCTACGTAAGATTTTTGAACTCTGCTAGCATACTTTGTTCAATCTTAAAACTTACCTCTATTTGCAGTTGAAGTTATTTGTTCATTATATAATTTGCATGGCTTTACAAACTTAAACTCTGCAATGCAGAGTTATTTTGAACCTTAAACCAGTAGATTTTCTAGACCATGTAACAAAGCAACTCAGTATCTTCTCATTTCTTAAGACAAGTTTGGGCATGTATCAAGTGAATGCATACACTTGTTATTTTCTATTATTCTGTCCCTTACTCTTCTGTTCGTAGACCGTATAATGAAATCTGCACAGAGGTATAATTCCCTCCTTTTCAGTCATGAAAAAGGTAGTGGTTTGGGTTTTGTTTTTAATAAGGATAACTCAAACATTCTCTTAAAACTTTTGGTGAGAAACACCAGAACCCTTTTAAGCTGACAAGACTATGAAATGCTAGTTGATCAACAGCTTAGAACCAGTTAGTATCTTCTTTTTCTTTTCCATTTCTCTTTGCTTTTTTCCTGATGTTTAGGACTTCAAATACTTAAAGCTTTAATACATTTCGACTGAATTTACTATTTGAATGTTTGCCCTGAACTAAGATGATATGACATGTGTGAGCACTCCCTGAAAACCATTTTTGATCAGATCTTTTTGGCAGATATGTAGGTGAATCTTGCTGCAACAACAAAAAGAGGAAGAGAGCAAGTTTCTCCCCACCCCATTGATCTTGTATTTATCTTTTATTAGAAAGCAATTTCTTTTCTTTCAGAAAAGAATATACTTCAGCAGCAAGCCAGTGCTGCTGTGAGGGTGATAACAAGCAAAATCTAACATAGGGCAGAGGTGAAGAATTTCCCTGGATCATTTCCATTCTGAAAAGAAACAAATCGTTGCCAAGAGGTGTGCCTCTGTCCTTAATAACATAGAGAAGATCCCCTATGGATTATTTCTGGTCAGCTGTCAGATGCCAGGCTTTTGATGTGGGAAATGGTATACGTCTCCACTGAAGTCTGACATTTATACCTGCGGGATCTAGTACGCTGACCTTCTGAAAACATTCTGCAAATGTTGACGTCCCATCCAAAAGTAGGTAGAAACCCTCATCCCAGCTTTCTGGGGAAAAAATAATAATGAATGTGAAGTAACCTGAACTCCTCTTGTCTTAGGGAAGATTGGCTTTGCCGTTGTCAGCTCTAATATAATTCTGTCCAAATGACAGCTTATTTCCTCATAAGGCCCTTTGATCGCCATTGCACATCTTCATTCTGCACAATAAACGGAGTCCAAAGTCTGAAATCCTCAGTTAAAATTACTGCAATCGGGTACCAAAAGACCACAACTACAATAAAAACCTTAAAATCTTTGTGTTATTTGTGTATCTCTGTTAGACAACTTTGGCCCTGCCGCTTGCAGACAAAAGGGTGATTTTGTTGTAAATAATGTAAGTGCAAAGCCCCTAGAAGAAGTCTGCGTTCAAGAAAATCTCAGAAATCATAATGTGAAGAGTACAGGAACAAAGCCCTCTGTCTTCAAGGGTTATTTTTTGTCACGTATGATGAATAAAGGCCTGCCCCTGCTGAAGCTAAGTTAGCAGTGTCTTCACTGTGACCAAGCTTTTATTTGATCAGTGTGGGAACCCTACATGTGTTCTTAAAATAATGTATTCATAGCATTTTGACAATTCGTTTTCAATGGTAAAATCCTTCTCTGTATTGGAGTGATAAAGGTTAAAATAACAGGGCAGTTGGTAGTGTGCACTAAAATATGGGAGCAGTATGGATAATGTTAAAGCTTAGATAAGGAGTACCTGAATTTCAGTTTTTATTCCAGGATGTTAATTGGTTTAAAGCATCTTTGTATAGGGAACCACTGACAGGGCAAGACTATGAGGTAAAAATTCCATGACAAAAAATATATGGGAAGTGAATATTCATTAGTGCTTTGGATGGTGATCATAATGACCAGTATCTGTTAATAAAAAATGAAAAATAATATGGAAGTTTCAGTTGATTTATTGATGGAAAAAATAGGAAGATTATTTGTTGTGAATAGGAATATTGAAGGGATACAGTTAACCACAGATTAATCATTCACTTCTCTGAATGATATTTAATGAAATACATAAGACTGGATCAGCTTCAGCTGGAGTAAATGAATCTAGTTTCATTAAACGTATTACAACAGAGGTTTTGGCTTTCCAGCTTACACATCTGACTAGCATCTTCTGAAAGTGAGAGGCAGCACATTTTTTCTTTCAAATATTACTTATAGCAGGGGATTGTTTGGACAAAACTATAGCAACAGTTGACTGTGTTTGGAACTGAAAAATGCCCAGAGCATTTTGTCCTTTATTGAGAACTAACTTTTAAGCCATAATGCAGAAGAATGGTTTTGAAAGATTAACATCCTTCAGAAATGTTGTACTACATGAGTAACAGAGACAACAGTAAGCAGGTGCCAAGTTGTTTCAGTACAGCTAACAGCATACATAGCTGGTCAAAGTAATCTGATAGCCATAGGAGAGAAGGAGAAAAAGTGTGTTCCATGAGTATATGGATGAGTTCTTAGAAACAACTGCCGTGTATTTAAAATGAACAATTAAGGAGAGAGATGTATGGGGTGGCTGTTACAGGATTTTGTGCTCTGTCTCTTTGTAAAGACATTTTATTTAAAATACTGTATTTTACAAGATAGAATCCTTACAAAGGGGAAACAAAGGCAAGGGCTGTGACTGAAGGACCTGTAGAATGGTCTGTTGCAATGTCTAGATTACTTATACTTAGTCTTCCAGTTTTCTGTACAAGCAAGCAGGTTAGATTGTGTTTGATATCTTTTTTGGTTGGACTCTTGCAGTTATACAATGGAGCTGATGTCTGTAAATGCTTCCTCTCCTGCTGCCACTATTTACTTTGGCTTATGCATATCCCTTACAGTTTAATTTCCTGAAAATAAAAGGAAAAATAATATAGGTTATATTAACATGAAACCATTTTTTGAGTGACTCCTTTAGTTGGAATAGCTATAACAGTAAAGTGTACTGTTTAAAGAAGACCAATCTCTTCAACTCTAATTTATTAGTGAAATAAACCACGGTTGTTTTATTATTTTTAAATGTAGTCTTATTAAAACTCGGATTAAGCAATCACTTTTTCAAAATCAAAACTATGCATTCAAATAAGGAAAAAGACCTGCATGTACCTACAGATAAATTCATTAAAAAATGGTAAGCGCGGATTTAAAGTGAAAGATTTAAACATTAAGTGTAAGCAGAAGTATCCGTCGGCATGGTGTAAGGACTTGAGCAGTGTTTCATTTAGGACTTATTTTCTGCTATGTAATCCAGCTTTAGATAGAGAGATACGATAGAAATATTGAAATCTAAACTGATATCTTTGCATATCTCCAGATACATAGTTTTCCATGGTAGTACCAGGACATATAATAGAAAATTAGATGTTTCTGACTTAGGAGAAATGAACAGTCTCCTGGTAATGCTACTAATGTAGTTACTGGAACAAGATGGGGCCAAGCTGCCTTTAAAAAACACTTCAGAAATATGAAAGCATGGTAGTGATATAGAGAAAGCAGTCAGCTGCGACTTAGCAGACTGAGCAGCAGGAGTGGTTTTAAGATTTTGGGTCGCCATCCCCTCATTTTTATTGTGCTCCATTGTATGAGAGGACATGACTATAGTGCCTCATAGACCCTTGCCCGAAGCTTAAAGTCACAGTGTAAAGGATGTTTTTAATAAGATTGTTGCAGTAAAGATGAGAATATGAAATCACTTTGTAAAATCTACTGTGTAAATATATAAAGGCTTTAATTTCAATTTGAAAATTTAATTTATTTAGCTCCTCCTGTCGCCGAAGTCTGGAGAAAATTGCCTGCTGACTTCCATGGTGTGGGAGCAGGCCTCAAATCAGGAACACTGCAAATTGAAATGCACTCAAATATCGCTGTAGTCTCTGCAGCCCCCTTACGTGTGCTTGTATCACTCCGCTGATTACATCCAAAAAGCGTTTGAAGGTGTTCCACATATAGATTATATACTGCAGGCTATCATGTGTTGCCTCAGAAAGCTCAGCAGCAGATCTGTGCCATACAGCAGCGTGAAGAAGAAAGAGCCTGACATAAAAGTGAAATAGCATAAAAGAAAGGAGAGCAGTAATGAGCTAAATGTGTCTTAACTTTGCTGTGGACATGCGCTCATTTTTCTCTTGGCTTCCTCTCCAGAATAACCCACCTGATGTCAAGTAACTGGCACATGGAATGGTTTACAGATGGATCAGCATCAGTGACTCTCGTAGCTGTGTATGCTTATCTGTCACACAGATGTTTCAGCTTGTATTTGCTTGCTAGCAGCCAGCCCTGCCTTTCTTTTCTTGCTTGAGGAGTGGAGAGGGCTCGCCCACAGATGTTTAACTAAGCAACAGAGAGGTTTGTACCCAAGCTGAATACACGTAGTTAGCTTCAGTGCCTGCTTGGTCAGCGTCATCCCCTGAGGAAAAACTGGAAAAGATTTATGGGTTTGATCTGAGAAATTTTCCAGATGCTGCTTAATAAAAGGAGACACTCTGCATTAGTTGCAGTAGTAAAGATTCCCCAGCTTAGAGCATGCCACCTGCATCATGCAGGATACACATGTTGTGATTTGCCAGTTACTACAGTAATGAAAAGAGATTTCTTGTTTGTTTCTTTTTAGTAAGCCATTAAACTCCCAGTACACCCCAAAAACGAAGGTTTGCCATGACCGACACCTCTAGACTTCCACCGTGGAATTTGTTTCTCCGCTGATGTGAGGTGTCTGCATCAGAGCATCAACTGGAACTGCACAAACAGCTCTTTCAAGACTTCTTGTTGGCTTTGTGGGAGTTCCTGGATCCAGCTGTAGCATCTTGATCGTAGTTTATATGACAACACTGCCCTTTAGTAGGGTGGCATTTTTCTATACGCATTAGCAAGCAGAATGAAACTAGATGGTCCACAGTTTGTGACAAAAATAGCTGTACTGAAGCCATCCAGTAACTCAGCACTTAGCTCTAGCTAAAACTCAGTTTGAAAGACTTGGTAGTTGCAGAGAGAGGCAGATAGGAAGAGGAAAGTATGTAAGCGTAATGGTAAAAGGTGTTGGGTTTTTTTCCCCTCTCAGTATATTTGACCTTGGTGATACAAATCATTGTTTGCTTGAAATCAAGTGGGCCAGTTGAATAAATTATGAAATTACTCACTTGACCCTGCAGATGCTTACTCACATGTTGTATTTGTGCTTCTTTCACCAAAGCGGGAATTTTTTTCAGTTTTGGCTTTTTGGATTACGTTTGGACTGTTTTGGAATACATTTGCTGCATTTTCCATAGTAAAACATAAACTGTACTTGATTGCAGCACTCGGGCATCTGGCACCTCAGCAGAGCTTTACAATAGCAGTTAATGATATAAACCCAGTATTGTCTGGGTAGCTGTGTTGTATCGTTATTGTTGAAACTGAGATGCCTGTACTGTGCATGATGAAAGCTGTAGTCTTTTCAGGCATGGACAGACATGCTTCTGGTATCTTTGTGCCACAGGAGAGGGAACAGACACCAGCTACTTGTCACTGCCCCTTTGTTGGCTTTCAGTTCCTTCATGCCTTAATTGATAGAGAAGCTTGTGTGAACATTCCCTAATTTGCTTATAACAAAATTTTAATCGGCTTACTACTTTTCTTATGTCTTAGACTTCCTTTATGATTTTGTGTAGAAAATGAACTGTAATTTAGTTAAATAAATTTCTGCATTTACGTTTGAAGAGTATGAAGGGAGACTGATTTCTCTTGATTACCAACCATAACAGTATAACAGATGCATAATGTTGTCATTACTCTGCCTTATTTTTAGTTTAGTATTACTGTATAGCACTCTCAACAAACGTGGTATTTTCTACTGCAGAATAACAAGTGACGTTTTGCTTAGGAATTTTGTTTCTTTTTTCCCCATACATTAATAGTTTGGTGCTGCATAGCTACATGGTTCCGCTGCGGAAGCGTTTATTTTGTCAGTGCAAGTCTCGTACTTCTCAGTGTTTGGCATGAGTGAAAGAAGTCAATAACTGTTCCCTCCCCTTCTCTTTCCAGATGCTCTCTAAGTCCATTGAGCAGCTCAAGCAGCCTGGCAGTCACCTGGAGGAAGCTGAAGAAGAGCTTCACGGAGATCACTCGATGGAGGAAGAGCGAGCTCCCGCCAGTGGTGCCAGCGTTAGGGCTGAGAGCAGCGGTGCTGGTGTGGATGACAGAATAGGACAGCAGGTGGGGGCTGTGAAAGTCAAAGAGGAGCCACCGGACAGTGATGAGGATGTTCAGACCCAGCAAATGGAATCTGGGGAGCAAGCTGCTTTTATGCAACAGGTAATAGGCAAAGATTTAGCTCCAGGATTTGTAATTAAGGTTATTATCTGAACATCACGTGCATTTTCTAGGCTTTGATAAGCAATTGTGTTTTGATTCACTGATCTAGCAAATCCTGATTTACTGTTCAAAGAATCTAACAAAGGCAGAAGTGTTGTATGCACACTTGAAAACATAGTGAAGCTCATCCTTATGGCCACTAATTGAGAAAATACCTGTTGCAGTCAATTATTCTACACAAATCTTTGCGTAATAACTGATAGACTTTGTATTAGCCCAGGATTACATTACATTGCTTTAGTTCTAGTGAAAGAGAACTTGGATCACCTAGCTTGTTGAGATCAGCAATTGCTGGAATTAGTTTCCAGACCTGATTGATGAAACATACTTCTTCTCCGATTTTGATTCCTCTGACTTTTGCTTTCAGCTGTCTGTATATACTGTATCATACTGTAGTCTTGAACACTGTTAAGGTTAGGGTGTTTTTTTCCCCAGTAGACAGGTACTGACTGCTATATCAGTGGTCCCAGGCTGGTGTATAAAGTGTAATTTAGAGAAGAATACAAGGTGGATGTAAAGAGGCAAGGCAAGGCACTGTTTAAAAATTGCGTTGTTTTCTTTATTGCACTGCTTAGTTAATTTCTCTTTCTGTCTTATGTGATGATACTGTCTGCAGAGACATCCTTAAATGCAGCAGATGCCAGTACTGGGGAGAAGCAAAATGCAGCATTAGGTCCCAGTCAGTTATTAGGATATTGCAGGAAAAGCACAGAACCGTTGTTGTTATCATCCAATATCGAATCACTTGTTTATTTTTTTTTAAATAAAGACTAATCATACAATATCGCATAACCTTTACCGCTAGGTCTCATGGACAAATACTAAACTAACAACTGTGCATAAAATGCCAACTTGGCCAAAGGAAACTTCAGATTGTGGGCAAGCATTTCCCCAGAGCTGAAAAGCGCAGTGCAGCCCGCGAGCTGGCGTCCCTTTCCCTTGCTGTAAGACCGGGCACAGAGCAAGGCTGGATGCGGTGGAAGGCCCTGTTTGTTTAAGTCGATACTTGGTCAGGTCCCCGCTGTTCTCCTGCAGAAAAGTGATTTTGGGGGGGGGGGCAGGAAATGCCTTATGGAAACGGGAAGCCCAAGTGATTCATGTGCAAAGGAAGGCGGGGCGGGGGGGGGGGAACGGGGACGGGGCAGCGCTCCCTCTGTTTTTAAAGGCACTCTATGAATTGATTTATTGTCAAAGAAAATAACAAAGCGAGTAGGGAAATTGTTAAGGAAGCTTTCCAGTGAAACATTTCCTTCATATTCCCTTTTGATATGTTTACCTTGTTTTATAGGTTTACTTTTGTTAAACTAGTTAAAGATTCATTGTATTAAGATCCCCTTTAATACGGATAATCCCAAACTGACCTGCAATCCTTGTCAGGTTTTTTTTTTCTATTAAAAATATTTATATTTCTAAAGCTGAGGTATTTTAAGGTGCAGTATCCTGTTTCAAAAGAGATAGCTGTTTTGCCAAATGTAGAAATTGTTCTAAAATATGTTATTAGCACGTGTTGTTTACATTATGTTCTAATACTATTAAATCTCTTATAAAATGTTGCAACTTCTAAAGATACATTATCCTTTTTCCTAGAAGGTCTCCAAAAAATGACTAAATAGTTGTTGTTAATATGAAAGGCCTCCTTAGATAGAGAATATTTATTAAATGACAAAAACACAGGTAATTTTATGTGTGCTTCATATTTTAATAGAAATCTTTCTCCATCTTGAGTGAAAAAAAATCACATTCAAAAAGTGAAGCATATAAAAATGAAATTATATGGTTTTCCCATTCTGTATAATTTTATTTTTCTTTGAAATCTAACCAGCCTCATCAAAAAGGGATAGTGCATCTTTTAAAATACATTTTATCTGCCAATGAGAAGACTTTTGTACAATATCACTTCAAAGACATGCATTCACAAAAAGACAAAAAGATATTTTTATAATGTCATTCAGGTGAGAAACCCCAATATATTAGTGGACTTTAATTTCAGAATCTTTCAAATTTGAATAAAATTAAAATAGAGAAACTACCTGGAACCAGTGAAAAGGAAAACTGGGTTTAAATAACCACATTTCTAATTGATTATTGTCTCTTACATTTTAAAACTACTGTATTTATTATAATTTACACCCTTAGAGGTGATCTCTTGTTTTGTGTTGTAAATATATTCTGTTTGTATGTTCCCTTTTTTTGCCTTCTGGTATAAGTCTCTTCCTTTCTCAAATAAAGTTTTTTTTTAAAAGATCCCCTTTCAGATATCTGACTTTGTGTAAATTTGGTAACTTAGTTGTGCTTTTGCTTTGTATAACCAAATACGTTCACTACACATTGCTAAAACAATTCAGGCTTTCAGGAGAAAGGTTTTTATTACACTATTCTTACAATAATTACACAAAGTCTTTTTTTGGTTTCTTGTTTTATCCTACATCAGCCGTTATAAGTTTTAGTGAATGTCGAATAGTACTGATGCATGCTCATTTTCCCATCATGGCATCTGTCTTGAACATGTGATCACATATTGTACCATATAGGGAAGGTAAAGGTGAATCCCAGTTTCTTGGCTCCTAATTATCCAAAATTCAAATGAACTGAAATAATTTCCATGACATTTGTAAAACCTGCCTAGAAGCCAAAAGATGCTGATCTGAAACTGAGCTTATACTGACCTCTTTGGTATTCCTCAAGACCTTTGCAAAACTAGAGTGCACCTGTAAATATGTTGGGGAGGAGGGAATCCACAAACTTCACAGACATTAGAGAAATTGTGTGAGACAGTGAAGTCCTACTTTACAGAAACATCTGTGTGCTTCCGTGAAGATGTTGAATGCTTTGTGACATTTTCTGAACTTTGCTTCAGATCTACAGAGAGAAGTAGTTTGTACTGCGTAATGATCCCTGTTGCTACAGTACATGAATTATTACTACCAGAAGAGTTCAGAAAACTGTTGCATTCTAGCTCTTCTAAGTGTTCATTTAAATTGCAACGGCTCTTAACAGCTTTGAGTCTGGTATCATTTTAACTAAAATAAAATGCTTTCAATAACATAAGTATGTAACAATAAATATTTCTGTAAATCAAATTCAATTATTTTCACTGATATAATAGCAAAGTAATATTTCATCAGTAATACACCCCCAAAAATTAGATAAAAAGTCAAGTTTTAGCTTAGGAAACCTTAAAACTAGCATTAACAGTATAACATTATACTGGTTGCTCTATTGTTTATTCTGTATTTAGAATCTTGTACCTATAAGTAAATCATGCTTTCAACAGGGATTTTATTGAGATGCCTTTTGTTTAAATACTCATGTCCGAATTAGAAGAGCAACCATAAATATTTTCAATTTACAACATTCCTGTTTTGGAGGCTGCACCTAGATTTATTTCTAAATTATTTGTTTACCATGCATCAAAGCACCGATAATAAGAAATAATCATCCTTTAATACAATTCACAGGCCTTATCTTTTTCCAGGAATGATGTGCATCTCTCTTCTTTTTTTTTTGGAGCAATAGATGTTTATTCTGTCCTGTTGTCCAAAATATAAAGCCAGTATAGATGCCAATTCAGATGTAATTACTACTAAATGAGGGAAAATGCTTCATAATATTTACATACTCAAGACAGACACACATTACTGGAATGCAGATACTGTAATGTTAGCCTTTTTTTCTTCTTCTGTCATTAACAAAATAGGATTAAAAGCTGAATGCCTCAGCAAAGCAGGAGCACTTCAGACACTACCACCACTCATCCTTTCTACTTGGCAATTCATTCGTGCACTATCTTCATTCCATCTTCATTATCATCAGGATCACTAAGACTTACTCCATGTTACCTAAACCAACTATACCCTGTTTTTATCTTCACTGGCATTCTGAGGTAAAAAAATCTATAAACAGTCCCAAGCACCAATCTGAAAATGTTTACTTATTTCTCTTCCTTATGAACACTTCAGAGTTTGCAGCCAAAATTAGCTAAGCCAAGTTAATTTCCTTATTCTGTTCTGTCCTGCTAGCAGTGTCCTACTTACTTACCACTTAAGAAATGTTTGTTTACTTTTCATTTATTTGTTTAGTTTCTGATTTCCTTATGCAGTTCCCATCATCTGGGTGGTAGTGGGGCTTCTGTACCTCATTTCTCAGTGGAGGAATATAGCTCAGAACATCATATGCTGAACTGCTGTTCAGGCAAACAGAAGAGCATCCTGGATAAAATTTATCTTCTCTGCGCTAGAGCAGTAATCCCAGTGATTTTTGTGGAATTTTACCACTATATTTGGTAGACATTGTGCTTTGCATTTGGTAGACTCTGTGCTTTGCATTTAGTTTGGGTTTGTTTTTTTTTTACCCCTCTTCTAATTCAGCCTGATTTGGAATTAGATTTAAAGGCAAAAAATACAATTAGCTCAAACTGCGTAGCCAACAGAAAAGCTGGGTTTCTTGGTCATGCTTGCCCGCTCACACACACAAACAGGGCTGGGAAGGGCCAGCCTTTAGGCATGTCCTGCTTTCTGGTCCACATTTGCTGAGCTCAAGTGTCACACTCCTTTTGCTTGTTTTGATTCTGGCCCCATAACTCAACTAGCCCATACAGGATGACTTCCCTGGCTACCTGTGGGCATGCACAGCTATTGGAGACCCCCAAGGGTTATTTCATTAGCAGCTGAGCGTTAAAAGGGTACTAGCTTAGTAACTTGGGGTCATTCAGCAATGTGTACATGGGGGCCTTAGTCACTAGAGTTGTTTTGACAGACCAGATACTTACTTGTAAGTGATTCAGTGCCTTAATTAGCCGATTAAATGAGATTGTTTGAATCTGACTGTGGAGCCTTTGTTGCATTTGTTTTGCTTTACTTTCCATAGTTGCCTTGAAGTAACTCTATTGACGCTTAGCAGTACGCAGCCCCGAAACGTAAGGGGGGGTTGGTTGGAGGATACGCTATTAAAAGTACCCCTCTGCACACTTCGTCCTTCCAAGGTGGTAGACAAATGACAACATTTTTGGCCTTGAGAAGTGCTGTGAAGGGCAGGATAAATGGAAATGTAAGTTTTGAACAATGTCAGACTTCCAAATAAACCTTCCACCGCTTCTCCTCCCTCCTAAATGAGGTTGCAACCAGAGTATTGTATATACTAGCTCAATTCCCTTTTTCTTTTTGTAGGCTCCCTTAGTTGTCTCCTTTAGCTGTGCAGCCACTAAGCGAGGCACTAACCTAGTACCTGTCTGCCCTTCCTCGCGTCTGTGGGTGCACAGTCCCAATACAACCTCTACCAAACACAAGCTGGCACGACAGTTTCTGGGATCAAACTGGAGCTGTAGACTGGATGGATGGAGCAAGGGGGGAAGGAGGGCTGTGTAGCTGGATTTGTTTTGTGAAATTTTTTCATTCATCTACCTGAGGGGAAGCCCCATCTGAACATTTAGCCAACTTTCTGTCAGCTTTGCTCTTAAGGGCCTGTCCATCTCTATCAAGTTTCTAACTGTGGTCTTCAAAAATTATACTACAGGAAGAATAATTCTTTTTTTTTTTTTTAATGCCGATTCTATGTGAACGTGTATAATAATGAGAATAATTACAAGTAATTATCCTTTCCCAGTTGGATTTGAAAATGTTCCATTTTTTCAGAAAGTGTCAAATCTACTTTCTTAATGATTGCCAAGATGATTATTGTTTTTGTCTGTGTCTCCTAGTGTAAACTTTCAGTTACAGAAGGCACAAAGACTTATTTTATCACATAATTAAATCAAGAACCGAATTGTCTGACTGACCATGTGGCATTACAACATAACAAAATTATTTCACATCACTGGTACCTGCACAGAATAATGTTGATACTACTTTTATTTTTTTGATTTTAAAATTTTTATGCTGCTTTTCCTCCTTCAGATACTTGTCAGATAGCACCTCAATACTTTTGTTACTGCTCCCTTTTGTCAGAGAAAGTGGCATGTAAGGAGACTGCTGGGGCAACACTAGGCAAAATTACTTAATCAGGGGTATATAACTAGCATGGATTGAAAGTCTGTAAGTCCAGATCCCAGTAATTATCACTTCACATTTTGACAGTCAGATGATACTCCTTTCATACCATTGGGCAATTTATCATTTCCTGTATCAGACAGAATGGGGTTTTATTATTATTGTCATTGAAGAGGATTATGTGTTCTCGGAAAGCTGCTTCTTTAAATTCTTCGTTTTTGGAAGAATTCTGTTTTGACCTCTAAGTGTCTCTCTCCTCTGTCAGACACGTACATGCACAAGTTTTCATTTTCTTCCTTCCCTTAAAATAGGAGAGCAAATAAATGTACACCTCAGTATACTGCTGGCTAAATCTTCATAAAGCTCTGTTGTTTAACGTCCTGGAAGAGCAGCTCAGCCTGAATGCCTTTGAGACATAGGTGCTCTAATGCAGAAAGCAGTGCATTATCTGTCTCCTCTCATGTTCTGGCCTGTGACCTTTGGATCCCCAGGAGACCAAGGAGGTCTTTCTGTTCATACTGCCTGCATTTCCTCAGCAAAGCGTCTTGTGAAAATTACAGCTATGAGATTGCAGCAATGCAGCAATGGCAAGGGCTTAAGAAGGCTTTGCTCAGGTTCTCTGTAAAGCAGCTAGTGAAGCATGGAGGCTTCAGTCTCCAGCCCTTTCCTTAGTCTTTTCCATTTGCTTCCATCAGGAAGGGCTCCATGATAGTTTTTAGGTGGCAGCTTGCAGGTTTTTAAAGCAGATCTCTATTACTGAACAGGCCCAGAAGGAGCACAGGGCAGAAGTGCTGTTGGGAAATGCTGGAAATGCTCTCCCCCTGTGTGCAGAGGGATAGCTACCAAGACCAGCTGCTTCTAAGGCTTGCTCTCCTATATCTTCCTCTACTAAAAATGTAAGTTGAAGAGTTGCTACACATCAGAGAGGATGGCTTCATCACTCAGCTACCTGACTGCACACAGGGACAGGTGGTGATCAGGTTTCTGTCATTTCTCACACATTTTGATCCATTTTGACACCTTGCTTCAGGGCATCAAAGGCTGCCAAGCCCAACGGCACATCCCTCAACATCTTCCTTTCTAGTACTTTTTTCATTCTCATCATTTACCTAAATTTGTACGGGTCTTTTGTCATGGTTTCCCATTAGTTTCTGCACAGCTTTCAGTTTTCTGAAGCTACTGACTGTATACAGAGAGCGCTTCAAAGCTCCTCTGTTAGTATTTCTGACAGAAAAATAAAAACAGCAGTGCTGAATACAGGTGCCATCACCACAGGCTCAGCCCAGGGACACCTGACTTCAATAGCTTCGATTTGGCTATTTCTGCAGTAATTAGGCCTTGCTAAAGATGCTAATGATTTCAGTCAGAATACATGCAGCATTACCCTTTGTGCTATGTGAGCGAGTTTTTTCATAAGAATCTCCATCCCTTCTCAGGCAAGCTCTGAGAACACAAAGACAGGCAGCACAGGACCAGCAAGAAAAAAGGAATAGGAGCAAGATTTGATCCCGCAGCAACAGACTGAGGATGAGCATAGGGGCTGTTACTTACTCATGTTGATGGATAATGCATTAACAAAGCAGGCTGCTCATTTTCCCAAGTCAATCAAGTGCTTTCAAGTTAGGTACTATTATATTAGTAGCTTGGACCCTCCTGTAAAAGAAGTAATCCTTTCTTTCACCTCTCTGGCCCTTTCCCTCCAGGTTTTAATGAAAGAAAATGACTCAAAGCACATTAACTCAGTTTAATTTTCAAGTTCTGCTTTCATGCAAAAATCTGTAGTGTGGTGAGAAGGTACATCAGGGATGACCTGACCGGGAGCAGTTCCACAGCCACTGAACACCAAGATGCTTTCAGGCTGTGAAATCAGTTGGCATAAAGCACATTCAATCAGAGAAGAGGCAGTGGGTTGGGTCTGGTGGGATGCCAGACCCAGAGGAGCACAGTGTTTGTGAAGCTGCTGTCATAAGGGTGAGCTGCAGGTGATCACCGCAGACAGTTGCCTTCGTAGTTTTGGTTTTCAGTACCCAGTCCTAGAGGCCATGACTAAGTGGATCATTTAAGCCTGAAAGAATACTGTGAACTTAGCTGGTCGATGATAGAAAGAAGTCAGTGTTTGGTTCTCTTTCTTACTGTCATGGCCACCTGCACATTTAGTGTCATTGCAAAAGGCTGAATATTAACTTAGAGACAAGTACTCAAAGTGGGTTAGATGCATTAGAGAGGAAAAATTTTTGGAAGTTCTTTACATATTCTTACCGAGATCAGCTCTACTGTGTCTACCTGCTCATGTGCATGATTACTTCAGCTAGTAATTGAGGAAATCACAAGAGAGGGCACTTAATGGTTGATGCACAGCAAGATATTATTCAGGTAGTGCCGGTATTTCCTATTTTTTTTCTTTCTGCTGCTTTAACATGGATGTTAAGTATTGAAAAGGAAAAAAGAAAAAAAAAAAAAAAAAGAGTTTTCAGGTGAGAGGTTTGTAAGTGGAGAAGGATTTGGCCAGTTGGAAAGGAGGGAGACAATCCCATGGAGGTTAGTTGCATTCAACCTGCAGAATCCTGTAAATGCAACAATAACTTATGTCAAGAAGGACCAATATATACATATTTTGCCCTTCTATGTTACAAAGTTCATCCATTGATCTAAGAGCTTGAGCCTAACAAAACAAGGAGATTCAGGCCCTGCAGCTGACCACACAGCCGAGATACTCTGCAAAATGAGAAGCTAGAAAATACCATCTCACAACTTGACCCCTACTAAAAACCTCACCCACTCCTCAGCTATCGCCTTCTCCACAGATCACTGTTAGAGTGCTGTTGTGTCAGCAGTGAACAACTACTGGTCACTACTGCTGCTGTACCCAGTCCCTGTGTGGTGTAGCTTCTGAGAAGCGCTGGGCTGGAGGAAGTCCTCAGGGCTTATAGCAGAAACAAGGAATAGGAACCAGGATGGGAAAAACAAAACCATCCAAATCCTTTGGTTTGAGTACTTCACCAAGGGCATCACCAAGGGCAAAACTGAATTACTTTGTTTAACATTGGCAGAAGCCACTGAGCTGAGTTTCACATACTTTCATACGTCTAAGTACACAACAGCATTATAAAAGCAAAGAAATGCTACCAGGTTCTCTCTATGGGCTACATCTCCTCTGTGCCACTGAAGCAGCTGTGGTGGTTCACAGGGATGGAGGCTCCTCACAGCGTAGAGCTTGCGTCCCTAAAATGGGTAATGCTGGGGAAGCATCAAAAGGTGAAAGGCAGAGCTGCTTTCCGAGAACGTATGTTGCAAAATCAGAAGAACAATTATGCCCAAAGCTACCAGTGTTTCTCCCCTTCCGCAAATAACTCCTCACCAGAAACTTCCCTAGCCCCTTCTCCCTCCTGTGCCCACACTGCAGGTGTCCCTGCTGTACCAGCCCCTCTGCCAAGCTCTCCAGATTTGCCCCATTTCTGACAATCAGAAGGCATAAGAGATCCTCTTGGGAAGGGCCACAAGCTTTTAGTTACAGTGGCTTCACGCACACCCTTGGCCACCCCACGGTGGGGTCAGCTCCTGGCAGGGAAGGGAGAGTGACTGGAGGCCAAGGCCAGCTGGGAGCAGGGGGAGCAGCTGGAGAGGTGTCGTCCGCACCCCGGCACGGCTGTGGGACGCAGCAGCTGTAAAACGTCTCACAGGACACCTTATAGTCAGGCTTCAGAGCCCTCCTCAGCTCGGAGAGCAGCTCTGTCCCCTCCTGAGGATGACAGCACCACTTCAGCCAGAGCCTCCAGATTTCTACCCACTGCAAAGAACTTTCTCTATTGTCTTTTTTCTCAGAAGACAAGAGGGTAACCAGCAACTAACTGCTTTGCCTTTTAACTGATCGTTTTAACCCATTTTAAAGAAAGTTCAGGCTAAACAATTTAAGTTGAAATGCCCTGATCCTTTCAGGGAATGGAACAATTCAGACAGTTAAAGAAATGTTAAAAAAAAAAAAAAAAAAGCTCTGCCAGCTACTACCAAGATGGTTTTCACTTTCCTGTCATTGTTGTTTCCTTTAATTATTTTAGATTCACTGTTAAACACAAGCTATCTTGACCAAATAATGGAGATTAGTTAGTAAAGAAAGCATTCAAAGGAGTAGAAGAAAAAAGTTCCAATTCCAAATTCTCCATGCTGACTGTATCTTGAATCTCAATTCAATAGCTTGAGAATGACTGTAACTGCTAAAGACTGAGCCAAGATTATCAATGTTCTATCATCTTTGTTACACTACTTTTTTAAAGATAAATTGACATTTATTTTTCCAGCTGGAAGCTTGTACTTTTATTTCATTTAATTATTATCAATTATTAAACTTAATACCGTAGTTCAGTGGCTGAAATCAGCAGCACTGAAGTTTCTGTTGTTTCTTATCTGAGTGTTCTGGGTCAAGGAGATAGATAAAGTGAAGACGAAATATCTAAAATGCTTATGAAATTATCCAGTATATATTTCACCAGAAAACAGTGAGATACATTTTTCATTCACTTTCATGGACAGGTTTTCATGTGCTGAGATGATTTTCTGCAAGTTCTTAATTCTCTTCATGTTAACAGCATTTTGCAGTTTTCAGAATTTATCATTTATAGGAAATGTTCCTCTGGGTCACCTCCTAAAAATCTCAAGGACTGGACATTTAGATCAGTGGCCTCACTAATTAATAGCTCCTTCCAAACTGATTTGGAGCCTTTTCCCTATTGTACAAAAACATAACAAAACAGAAATACCAGTGATTTTCTTTGGCATCATCAACCACTGAAAGATGAGTCGGAAACGGATTAGCAAGTGTTCCAGTTCATCTTAGTAGTGCAGTGACATGTAAATTCAAGGATGACAGATGATCCCACTAACTAGCAATTCTTCTGACTGTATTATGGCATGTATAAACATGCTGTCCTTTCTAACAACTTACCATGAAAACAAAGCAATTTGAGTTCATATTGCTGTGGAAAACAGAACTGAAACAAAAATTCCGTTTTAATACATGTTTGGAGGGCCTGACTATTGCAAAAGACTGTCAAAAATATGTTAAAATCTCAGTTTGTAAGATACCCAAGAGGTTTCTCTTAAGCTTACTGGGAGAATTTTATTATTTTTTTTTTGCCTCTGAATTGGGGCATCAGCACTACCCTCCAGTGTAAACCCAGTAATGCTTCCTGAATGTTCACATGCTCAGGGCATTTTGAGCTCCACCTTTAAAAATAAATAAATAAGAAATGAACTCGTTTGGCATTTCAGGCCAATGACCAAAGCCAGGGAGCCTGGTGAGTATGCTACTATATTCCCTTTAACTTTATTTTTGTGGGCATCATACATTTTTTAAATGGTTATACATTTCCCTGAACCAATGCAATATAAAAGATTTACTGTTACAGTTTGTGTGTGGCCAGGCAATAGCATATGGAAAACATGTTTCCTGCTATTTAATTTAATTACTCTAATCACGTGCCAGCCCCGGGCATGTCATTCTGGACCTCTGAGGCTCTTTGTCTGTCAAAGAGATGGACAATAACTTGGCTTTGTTTAGTTGCTCTGCAGGCTGCAGATAAAACCACTGAAATACTGACTGTTTGTTTAACCAAAACTTTGCATTTTAACCATTTGGCTTTGATTTTTTGTTTTACAAGAAAAGATGACATTTTGGCCTTGGTGAGCTGAAAAGGAAATATTAGGGATATGAAGAAGAACTGTCACTTTTGGGGCTTAATAGATGAAAAAGAATACTCTAGCCTTCTGGTCAGAAATCAGCTTTGTTAGCAGAAACTTAAGACATGCATCGCTGTTATTTTAGAGTTGCCTGTTAGCAAGGGCAGCTGGAAGAGTCCTGTTTATAACTGCTTCTTTCTAATATGGTTAGCCCTTCATTCAACAGTTTCAGTAGATTTTCCTTTCTTTCATTTTAACAGATGAAACTGTCATGGGTGAAACTAATTAAGATTCCACAGCAAATAATCATATCAATAATGTTGCATCCAGGTCTAAGATAACTGTAGAGTGTTAACATAAAAGCTATTTTATATAAGAAATATCTGCAAATTACAGCTTTAAGTGTTTTGACAAAAATTTAAGAGCAGATAAACAGATTACAGTACTCCATTCATACTATAAACCCCAAATCTACAGAGAAATTAATCACACACTTAGCTTTAAGTATGTGCTTAACACCACCACTTCCTTCACTTGTAAGTAAGTGCTCAAGTCCATGTTTTCCTGCATCCAGAACAGATGCTAAAGAGTACTTTAGACTATATGAGGATATCATTTCTAACAGTCATGTTGTCAGAAGAGGAAAGAACAAGAACCAGCTTTTGATCAAATTAGTTCCGTCTTATAAGGAATTACTACACATGGAAAGACTTATCTATTCCTACAGTTTTGGAAACTGAATGAACTTCAGTAACTATAAGTTTCAACAGTAAGTTAATCTACTTCTTCCTATGGTAGTGTACCAGCACCCTGCCACAGTAGTTTTCAAACTATATTGTATGGAAGAGAGTTGGCAGAAGGTCTATGAATATGCTTTCATGAAGTCTGCATCATCAGAGGGAAACACAGAGTGGGATACAAAAAAAGAGAAGCGTCCATCTGAGCAGAGTTTATATATTTCCGATATTTCAGTGTATGGTTCTCCAACTGGCGTTACTTTCCCCCTGTTTTCTACCTGAATCAATGAGATACAATGAATAAAAATAATTTCCTCTAGCTTGCACAGTACAGCAACACAGGAATTAAAATTTTGTTACTATATACTGAATTACAGCTCCTGTCCCTTTGGCTTTGAGCTAACCACTAGATGACACTACTTCCCACTTACTTAACAGGTGTGGGCATATGCTCCCATCTCGCCATATACCAGTTTGTACATTTACATGCTTCTCGACCAAGGAATTTCAAGAACAACATTGTACAGGAATTGCCTTCACCACTGTACATTTTGATGAATTTTGTGTATATACACATAGTTATTTAGATGTGTGCATAAAGGTGTACACCAGCATTACAAGCAGTGTGCATGTGTCTTTGCATGATTTATAGAAAGAGTATTATAACTCACTATGCGGGTCTTCAGGGTGTTGTAACTTGGCAAGTGTCGATGACAGCTCTACTTAAAAGAAACCAGAGGAACTCCAGGAAAAACTTAATAGGCTGGAGTTTGTGGAGAACATTCCCCTTGTCCCCTACCGCCCCCACTCCCCCCAGAAAAAGGGGTACTGCATTGGCTTCTCTATGGCAATTCCTGGGAGAGC
>NW_009632641.1:246432-307157 GCF_000690535.1 Cariama cristata
GAATCAGGCAAGAGCAGGCTGCACTGTTCCAGTCCAAAAATGACAAACTGTGAGGAGAAGGAGAAAGACACAGAAGGGCTGTCATGCATCTCCATAAGGTGGCTGCTGCTGTGGTTTTTAAATTAGGAAGAATGAACTTTCCAGAAGGATGTGTGGAAGGAATCCCACATTTCTAAAAGCCTAATTTTCAGAAATTCAGAAGCTCCAGATTACTTGAAAAACAGCTCCTCCAAAGTTACATTTATGTTACTAAGTTGCATGCACAAGGGCATGAGGATATGGAAGTGGAGTAATGGCACCTTCAGATTCACTTTTATATTTGCCTATGTCAGCAAGCATCTTGCTTTGTTAAGATTCATCTCAATGATTTATAACATTTGCTCTATACATACTATAACTAACACATACATTGTGTCATATACTTCCTTTAAAGAGCATTTTAAATGGCCATACTAAAACATGTCTTTAAAATCTGCCTGTCATCCACTAGTGTGACAATGTACTACACACAGTCAAAGCAAAAGTAAGATTTACTTTTTTGGTTTAGTAATCTAAATTTGAAGTATTAAAAATCTTCATAGATACAGCAAAACTGATGCTATTAAGGCAATGTAATTTCTTCAAGTCCTACAAATCAGCAACTGAGCCTGTATGTCTTATGACAAACTTGATACAACAAAAACATTTTGTTGTATCTTCATTTTGCACCTATTTTAATCCTGATCCCCCACAACTGTGGCAATATGTGTTGGGTACATCCTTATCCTCTATCACATTAGCCAAGCACCTCCGTACTCCTGTCGAAGGGTACCTGCAAGCAGGGAGGGTGAGCGTCCTTGCCCTGAAAGGGTACTCTGCTCTGTTTACATTTCACATTCTATTACAACCCATTGTTTTGGCATTATTTCTTCTGTTTTAATGCAAAGAGCTGCTACTAAAGTGTAGTAAAGCTTTACAGCCATGTAATATAAAGTCCATATAGCACTTTATAAAGTCTACCTAGCACTAGCTTAGAAAGCAAGGTATTTCTGCCAGTAAGCTGTTTTTGTTGTATCAAGTTTGTCATAAGACATACAGGCTCAGTTGCTGATTTGTAGGACTTGAAGAAATTACATTGCCTTAATAGCATCAGTTTTGCTGTATCTATGCAACAGTTCAGTTAATGTAATGTTCCCTGTAGTTCTGTTGAATATTTGGGAATTGTATTTACAGATCAAACCTATCCCATACACAACTACAATCTTCCAGCTTACAACAGTGTAAGTCCGTGGTCCCTATAAAAGAGGGACAATACACCATAGACACAGCATCATATTTGAAAGATTATGTTTTTAAGTAATTTGTCAACAAAGAGAGATATGTTTATCTGTTTGCAGCCAATGACTTAACTAGATCCGTGTAAGAACTGAGGTTTTCTCAGCAGTTTAAGGGTAACCAAGTCCCCAGGAACAGCAATGGCAGGAATCAAGGCTACCTAAATTGCAACCATAAGCAATGTAATCAAAATCAAAGATACAGTTTTATCCTGTGCATGTGTTATTTGGACAGGTTAATCTATTGGGAATTACAGATCTGAGGAGAAAATTCATCCAATTTTAAACATAAGAGAAAGGCTGAGAAATAACATGTTAGCCAGAGGTTTCACTTGTTTATTAAAATGCTGTCTTGTATTTAATCTAAACAAATGTAATTACTTTTTCAGACTTTGGTTTCCTCTGCAAATCTTGTGCTCTTATATTGCATTTAGACAGGACATTTCTGTGAATTGCTTCTTTTTCACCAGTTTCCTACAGTTTCTTAAATTTGTCAGTGAACATGCTTGAGCCTCCCTCTAAAGATTGCTTAGGAAGGGAAAAAGCTCTCCACTCTATTTGTGGCTAAGCCTGAGCTCCAGGAAGGTTAGCTAGAGTATACAAAAGCAGGCAAGACAAGAAAACAGTCTGGGACTTTCTGCAGTAAAAATACCGTGTTGATGCATATGCTACCTGCGCAGGGACAAGTTCCCTGCTCAAACTGATTGTAAAAGCACACAGTGTGAGCTTTTATATTGCTTTTGAAGGGAGAGAGATAAAAAAGAAGTTTTAGGTCACTTTTGTTCTCTCCTTCTGACAAAAGGACTTTGCGTTATAATGACCCAAGAAATGCAGTCCGTTTGGGCTAGGCTCTTCGCTTTGTTAGGGGTGGGTGCCTTAGGAGGAAAGCAGCTTGGTTATACCTGCTACACTTGTAGAAAAGAAATTATGTCTTAATGATATTTCACTCTTGTCATCTTGCAAAGGACTTCTTGTTAGCTGGATCTACGATGGCAGGAGGAAAAAAAAAAAAAATAAATCTTTCCCCAAGTAAGAAAGGCAGCAAAACTACCTCAAAGTATAAAGTTTGTGAGCAACCAAATGGATGCAAACCAAATTCAGAAAGTGGAAAGTAACATATCAGCTTTGCACAGCCCTGGAGATAAAGTATTTATAAGCAAATACTTCAAAGTTCTCCCTCCTCTCTCACTCTCATGCATTGCTGAAGCAGCAGCAGCGAGCATTTTGTAGCAGCATGATCGGTGACTGAGGTAACAAACAGCCAAATACAGCCTTCAATGTGAAGCTGCCTTCACATCTGCCTGGGACACACATGTGCCTTTTGACAACTGCTGTGAAAGCTCTGACCATATAATCCGAAGTCACTGTGCTTGAAGGATCATTTTAAGCGCCTTGCTGAAACTCTTGCTTCTGTATTAAACCAGGTTTTGGATTAGAATAATCTACCATGTTACAGACTACATCAAACTCTCAATTCTACTGCACAGTATGGAGCAGTGCTGTTCAAAACACATTTTAAACTGAGCATTTACCAGTGGAGAAGAAGAAAGTTTTATTTTCAATAAGGAGAAAAAAAAAAATATAGTACCCTTCCGTGCATAGTTCTTTAGGCAGTTTATAGTGAGGAGCTGTTAGGAGGAGTTACTACTTCCCCACACCTTCAATAGCATCAAGAATTCCTTTCAAGCTAATCCGAGGACAAAACCATTCAATGTTAAACGAAGTCCCAGGACAGTGCAATGAGATGTTGATCTTGATAGTTATGAATTTCATCTGGCATTTTCAAATCTACATTTTAACTAAGGCAACAATGGTGAGGTTCTTGCTTACATAGAATCATGTGTGGTGGTGGTTCCTGTAGATGGTAAGGCATGTTTCTGAGCTCACAAGAAATGCAAGAGACCAGACAGGCAAAGAAAGAAAAAACAAAACCCAAAAAACACAACACCAAAAAAGCACAACAAAACAAAAAAGAAAAAAAGAGACACAAAAAACCCCACAAAAAGCATCAGCAGATACAAAAAAGAAATGGCTTCAAGCTTGCTAAAAGGAAGCTCCTGAATTTTGAAAAATAAAAGGTGAAGCTATATGAAACTATCTCTGTGAAATATGTTACACCTACAGCACAGTCCCTTTCTAGCAGTTGATCGTTTTACTAAAATCGTTGTAATAGCTAGTTTTACGCGCTTGAGGTAACAAGTAGTGTCCAAGGCAAAAGATTTATAGTTTGCTCTGGGTATAACAGTATGGGAGGACCTGGCTGCCAAATGGGACTGTGATTTGAAGAGGGCGCCTTTGGTTTGGTAGGTGGTGTATTTGTTCTGTGGCTAGAGTTCACGAGAAAAAGTTGTTTGATGCACTGGCCAACGATAACTATCTTGGGAGAGAGAGAAACCCAAATCCTCTAAGTTTCAAGGAGAGAGCAGAATGAAATACTTGGGTATGTGGAAAAAAAGAAGATGACAAACTCCATGGCAGCATGAAGTAGATCAATCCATGGGGCACTTTGTGGTTTATCAGTAAAAAAAAAAGATTTATTGACCCCCAAATAATGGTAGTTTTTAGTATTAATGGACCTCTTTTGAAGACTAAGCTGCTTGAGAAGAGGAGACAGTAGTTTTGGAACAGAGCCCTCAGCCTTAGGAATAACACTGCTGGTTTGGCTCTGCTTCCAATATTGTTGCCTAGTTTTAAAGCTTTTCAAACTTCAGTCTGGTGACCAGCGTGAATCACTGTGGAGTAGATTAACACAGTGTTTTCCCAAGTGTCTAATCTCGTTTTAGGATCAGAATGCAAACAGCAGCAAAAGCATCCTTAAGACCCAAGGAGTCCTAAGAGCAAGGCTGCAATTCAGCCGCGGTCAGCGTTCGCGTTACCTCGGGCTCCACAGCATCGCTTGGAGTATCCAGAATTCTTTGAAAGTTCTGACATTTCTGCTCTGACCTAAAACTTTACCTTTGCACGCTGAGTGCAGCTCTTGGCTTGCCTGTGAGAATGGTGTTATATGTATAATATCTTATCCTCTAAATCCTGCCTGCTGAGTGGATTCTTCCTTTCAAACTCGCTTTTTATTGCTAGAGGGAGAGGTTTTGGAGGAGCTGTGTCTGTATTCCTTCTTTTTTGCTTAATGTTTTTTCTGCTGTGTTAGCACTCCTGAAATCAGGGAAGAGCTTTGCACTTTTGAACCGGCTTCAGTCCTTCCAAGAGGCAATGGCTGAGAGTCACCGATTGAAAGTTTGCTAAACTTTTTGCATACCTCTACAAGGAGACCTGGCTAGTCAAATGCAGATTAAGGTCTTTTCAAGTTGTTAACCGGAAAATTCCTTTATTGTTGCTGGATTTGGCATTTTGACATCAAGACATTGATCAATATAATTAAAAAAAAAATAAAAATATGACCCAGGTATGAAGATTAGGAGATATAAAAAGCGTTAGGAAATGTAGCAATAAGCAATTCCAAGTCATTGATGCCAAAGAGAATCTGTGCAAGAAGGGACAACGGTAAAGGATGCAGCAGGGAACAATAAAGCATGCACAGAAATGGAGAAGGACAAGTTACGCATTAGGCATGCTTCAACCCAGTTCAGGCCATTGACCGTTACAACATATACGAACTTCTATGAAGTCATTTTAAGTAAAGCCACTGAAGTGCTTAGGCACCTATTTTGAAGATGCCTACTTGCCTATAAGTATGTGGGTGACTTCCTCAAAGGTCCATTCAAGTAATGCATGTGCATTCTCTGCTATCTAATGAAAACATTTGTATATTTACTTATGTATGCAAAACCAACAACAACAAAGAGCTCATGTGTGAGAGGAGCCTATATAACTAATGGTGGAGGCAGCAGGCCCACAGTCAGCCCCCCCAGGAGGTAGGAGGTGTGTCACAATCTCAAAGTCACTTTGTAGACTCTAAGGATTATTGTATACTTCTCTGTGTATTAAAGGATGATAGGTTTGTTTAAACAAAAAGCAACAACACTAAAATGTCCATGTAAAACTCCTAGCTTTTTGTAGTAAAAGTTTGAAGTGAGCGTTCCTTAAAAACATATCATACAAAAAATTACCAACAATATTTTGAATGTATTAAAAATTAAAATGGGCACATATTTTTGCATGTCACTCCACTGCCTTTTCTTGTGTTACAGTTAGGTCAGAACAAAAAAAAAATAAAAAGATATACAGGGACTGTAGTAAGTACCATAATATAAAATTATATGTTGATTTTTCCACGGGCTATTAATATCTTGTTACTGTGAGACTGTACTGGTTGGTGGTTTCTGGCTTAGTGGTGTTTGGCTTGTAGGTAAAGGAAAAAAGAGAAAAAAAAAAAAAAGAACAAGACCACCTCTAACAGGAATACTGACCTCCAACTGCTATTTTATGTAATTTATTTTTGGTTATTTCCACATTTTTACCTTTAAGAGAAATTAAATAGCATTATATCTTCTTAGCCTGTATACATTGTTGTGCATGCTCAAAAAAATATGTGAGAAAATACTTTTATCTTGCTTACAAGTTTCACTAGTATCAAGATCAAGACTCTCTTTAACTTCTGGATCCTGGGTGGAATTCCAAGGGACATTCCAGTGGGTAACAGAGTAGAAGATGTAAAACTGCCACTAAGGGAGAGAGAAGAATTTTCTCTCACAATCAGAGGAGAGGGTGGGAAAAGCAGTGTAGGAGTGGTGCCTAATGTGTTCTCCTAGGGCAATGCCTTTTAGACACTCCTAAACACACCAAGTCATAATCCAACCTCCTTTCCTTCTCCTCTTTCAAAAATGATTGTATTCCTAAATATCTAACATCAAAATGTTGAAGAGGTTCCATTTTTATCTTTAAGATTAACTCAAATTTCCCTTTGCTTGTGAAATGGCTCAGAATTGGGAGACTGAAAATGTTACCATGTAGCTTGTAAAGGTTAGTGGTATTTAGTTATTGATATAAAAACCTTGGTGAAGGACCGCATTTGTAGGGGCTTGCTAATGGAATACAGAACCTTTCACTTTTGGGTCACTGGATCAAATCTGTCTCTGGTGGCCAAAGCTTGCTACAATTTAAGTTTTCAGTGCCCTATATAAATTAAATATATAGAAATTAGAGGTGGAAAAGACCTGTTACAGCTTGCAGCCTATCCCCTTACCAGTACAGAATTGCTCTCTCTAGCATATTTCCCTATCACAGATTTCCCAGTTCCTAGCAGGTCCTGACCACCCTGCAGAGCGAAGCAGCTGGTATTAATTGCTATCTGAGTTTCACTGGGTCCTGGTGAACTCCCCGCACTGGCACAGGAGCTGTAGGAGGGATTCGGCAGACACCCCTCGCTGCCTGCCTCCTTGGGGGACACTGAGTGGGCAGCAGCCCCGGGGCCGCCCGTACCCCAGCACTGCAGCCTGGAATGGGGAAGCAAGCAAAACTCCCAGCTCCTTCCCACCCTGTGCAAAATACCTTATAATACCGGGGGATTACTGAATCTCATTTTCACTGACTCGCTTATCCCCCTTTAAAGTCCTACCAATGTCCCCTCCATAACCAAACAGCTGCAGGTCATAGTTCTAAATTGTAGGTCTGATGGATTAGTTCAGGTAGCTAAAGGGAAGGCCAGATACTAGTTCAGACATTGACATGGACTAAAATTTTCCCAAAGTTTGGAAGAGATTTGGAAGCTTGCTTGGGGCTTGTTTTTGATTTAAAAGAAAGGGTTTGAACCCTGTTATATTTTACAACTTCCATTTGCAAGTAATTAACTATGTTGCAGAATACCCATTATTAAGTACTAGAAACTGCATACGGACAATATTAAGGTTAGTCTTGTAAGGTATTTAATGACTACTGCTGGCTATAGTGCTATAGATACACATGGGCTTTGTAGGCTTAAAAGAAATGCAGCAAAAAAAAAATCACACCACCAAAAACCAAACCAGTAACACTGGCCCCTTCCAAAGTAATATTAACATGTAATGGTTAAACCAGTTCTCATTCTCTAGAAAGGAGTCTGAGTAGGGCTACTTTAACTTACCCACTTTTGAGTGCCTCAAGGTGCAAGTTACAAGACTGGGACAGTGTAGAGTATAAGTGGGATTTCCTCAACACTTCTAATTTTGGCCATGTGTGCCTGTCTGCCTGTCCCACAGACTTTATAATCCAACGCTTCCTGCTAAAAATGCTAGAAGTGCAAACGCAGCCTTCAAAATATCAGAGTATTTTTAGAAAGAACACTGAACTTTGTTGCTGTTGCTCCCTCAGTGCGCCAAAACCCGAAATGCCAGTGAAGGTGGCACGTCGGAGCTGCCCCTCGCACCCCGACTTGCTGCTGGCAGGTGCTGCTGGAGCAGCAGAGCTTGCTGCTGCACGGCCACGGCGCGGGGCTCCCAAGTACCCCGTAAAATGCAAGTTTCTCCAGCTAACGACTGCTGTGTTACCAGAGTTAACTTATTTCTGACATTCACAGTGCCAAAGTTTCAGCTGTTGAAAAATTCAGGCAATCGTAAAGGAAGATCCTTTGGGCTTCACAAATATTACAATCAGGTGTTTTTTTTTTTTTAAAAAAAAAAAAAGGAAATAATTTAAAACAAAAGATCACTAAACAGGACCACAAGTAGTACAAAGAAGTTGTAGTGAATCTGCAAAGGGGACAACTCCACACTTTTTTTCCAAGGTAAAAAAAAAACCAAACACAACCCTGTGTTGTGAAATGTCTTTTTAAACACAGATTTAAAGAATGAAATTGAGGGTTATAAACTAGTAGCCAACAAAAGCAAGAAAGGCTGGAATGTTGGTAACCAATTGCAAGCACAGGATCCAAGCAAAACATCTTGAATTGCTAGTACTGTAATAAATTACAGTTTTCACTTTTGTATTCTGCAAGTGAAAACAGCACTAAGTCAAGCTTGAGAGAGGGAGAGTAAAGGATGACCTTTGTAATTCACCCACACCCCTTACAAGTAGAGGAACTGCAACACAGAGTAGTGAAAAATACAACGCCCATCATAGTGTGAAGGGACAGATCCTGCTCCCATAAAACAGGGTTCCTGTGTCGCTGAAGAGTTAATTGTCAGGTAGCAACAGATGAAAGCCAAACCAGAGTCTGGGATGATCTGCTATGGTGGCTGTTATCTTATTTTCTTCCATGGATTAATTTTCCCCTCTTTAATTAGATAAAAGTCTAGGGGCAGGAGGTGGCCCTGGAGTGCTCAAAGGGCAAGAAGTGGTCAAGAGCTGTTTTCTCTCAAACTTTGATTAGCCTATTTGATAAGTGATACTAAGCACCCCAATTGGTTAATGAATGAGGGGTTCCCATGAGGTAAGTGGCTGGAAAATTTAGCCTCCCCCACAAGGACAGCGAATATGTAAACTTCTGTCCTTCAGTTAGGTGTCTACTGTGGTTAGGAGTAAGGGTGATTTATATCCTATCTGGGTCCTGGAGTGTATCTACATTGATTGACTCCCTTGATCTTGACATCAGTCACTTGGGCTTTCAGAGAAAGGGGGAACATAGGAGATAATGAAAGCTACATTAAAGAAGACCTTAACATTTATGTAAACGTTATTCTATCTTCAAAGGCAGAACTGTCTTTCAACAGAAAGGAGATTTATTTCCTACTTGAAAATATTGGAAAGAAAAAGTTGCAATATATTTAATATCAAACCTCTAGCTTTGGTGCTGGTCTCAGCCTTTGGGTTTTGTCTCTTATTTCTTCACTAAATTACATTATAGTTCAAAGTTTTACTGCATACTGCTTGCAAGCACTGAAGCAGACACACTAATGTCTTGTGCAAAGAGACATCATCCTCTCCCAGTGGGAAGAGGAGGGGAGAGAGAGAGAAAGACAAAATAAAGAGTTTGGAGAGTAGAAGCAGAAGTGTAGAGAAAACATTTAGAAAGCTCATATATTACTATGTATTAAGCGTGGGGCTTTTATACATGTAAATCCGTGGCAGTAGAAACCACAACATTTAAATAAAACTAAAATGCACCTCTCAAATGCTTCCCTGGTGAATATCACCTACATAATAAGATTTCCCCGGCTGGCTACCAGGCTCTCCTTGGCCCGGAGAACAGGGGGCAGATTTGGGGCACATTGGGGCCGGAGGGAGCCTGGCGGGAGGCAGCAGTACCCACACTCCGCTCAGCGGGTGACCCAGCTGCAGCACGAACATCAATTAAAGCATAATTTTCAACAATGCTGAGCAGAAAGGTAATTTGTACAACTGAGAAGCGGGGCCACATTATCACCCATGGAAAGCTGAAAAAGTGCACAGACTCTCCTGGGTAAACATCTCTAATTCTGCTACAGAATACCTTCCCTTAGAGAGACATTTACAAAATCATGAGGGCAGCAGGCACAGCAGATGAAGAACTGTTATTCACCAAATCCTGCAATATTAGATTTGGGAACTTTGAAATTACAAGGAGATCAGTTTAAAACAGGCAAGACTTCTTTTTCTTTGCACCATGAGTAGTGCAATTCTGGAATTTGTCACCATGGAAGATTGTAGATCCAGCAGTTCAAAAGAGGATTAGACAAATTCATGGACAACAGGGTCATAAGCAGATATTAAAGAGACAGGGACGTATCTCTGACATTTATAATACAGAAATTCTGGATACTGGGAGAGTACAAGGGGAATGAATTGCAGAGAGTAGCCATGCTGATATGCTGTCACTAAAAAGCATCTCCTATTGTCTGAGACAGTACTGGGCACGATAGTCTGGCCTGATGCAGTAAGGCGTTTCTTCTGTTCTTATCTTCTTAAATCTGATTTGGCTTTATCTAGTTCTTCAGTCATAGCCAAACTTAGATTCTGCTATTAAATTTACGTTTTTTTTTTTTCTGTATAGCTTCAGGGTAAATAAAATTTTTGCTTTCTTTTTCTTAAGCCATGAATTATTCTCCTGAAGACAAGTAGTCAACAACACAAGCTTTTTCCCTTTTTAGCTATGGGTCTCAAAAATCTTCAAATCTGTCTTCACAACATGCAAAATGCAGTAATTGTATTCCTGAGTAAAAGACTAACTGTTGTTAAAGACAGCCTAAAAGTGCAATAAAGTAGTAACTTACAAATTACAAAGTAGAGAATTTATTTAATAAGATGATTCTGGACTATATGTCAAGAATTAGGACAAGTATGTAAGGCTGAGTAATTAAAGTAAAGAATCTGGGGGAAGTCTTTGTATTAATTAGTATGTTTTCAGACAGAGGACATGCAAATAAAGTCTTAGCAACTGAGTCCTGTATGGCATGTTTGGTAACTAGCAGACATAAAGTTTGCACTTTAAATGGAATATGATCCTCTGTCTGGGAGAACTGGTCATTAATATGTAACCTGCAGAGCTGGGATATTCCTGTGGTAATGAATGATTTTTTGCAGCGAAAATGTTAGCAGAAAAAAAGTATAGCAAGGAGAGAAGGGAGAGGATGTTTTCTTCCTCTTCATCTCATGCTAAAGATCTTCACTACTTAGAACACAGAAATGTAGAATTTCACAATTTGAGTGAAAAAAACCTTTATTTTGTCAGCAGTATGAGGTCACCAAACTGCAACTATGCTAATCAAGAGGAGCACCAAAGTATGCTCTTCACAATCTTATATACCTTGTCTTCTATTGAGATAAAAGGAAGTGGAAGAGTCGGCATCTTGCCTAGATCCGAAGGAGAGTGACATTAATATGCCCAGACGGAGCAAGGTGGCAGGAAGTACAAATTCTTTCTCAGGCAGTATCTCTGGATGGGTAACATCTACAGAGTGATATCTGTAACATCATGCTAGTTCTGCTATATTCTGTGATGCTTTTTTCTGCAGTACTTAAACCAACCAACCTGTAAGTGCTTACCTCTGACCTAAAAACACCTTTAAAAAAAAAAAAAAATCTAAGAATCAGCACACAGTCAAGATGGCCTGAAAAAGCCCTCTGCAAGGAGCTGTTGTTGAGGTGTCTCCCCTGTGTTAAGGGGGGCTGAGCTGTACTTGACTTTGAGGTTTCAGCTCTCCCACTTCCTCACTCTTAAACAAACAGTAATTTCTGGCAAGTCAAAGAAAACTACACCTGATCTTACATTTGTACCTGTGATTTTCTCAGGTCCGCAGTGTTATTCTGAGAGAACAGAGAACCCACGTGCAGAATTCCCCAATGGATTTATTGGCTGCTTCTTACAGAAACAAACAAGCATGACTCCTGCACTGGAGCTGCTGAGCTGTGAGAGAGTATCAGTGCAGATATTATCAGCCTCTAGATCAGATTTTGAACTCTTTATTTAGTGACCAAAAATCCAGACTCATAGAGCTGTTTCTAAACTACAGTCCCAAAGACTCTTAATTGCTCACTGCAGGGCAAGCAAATCGCTGTCACCAGCCATCAGAACATCCACTGGGCAAACAGCCCAGCTAAGCAAATAGTTTGGCCCAACATACACACAAGCCCACAACATTAGATGAGAATCACACATGTGCATAAAATCTGCTCTAGACAAAAATGTTCTCTACAGAAAACTGCATTCATGCTTTGTCAGGGTGTAACATATATTCAAGGTGATAAATCATCTCTGTTTCTCCACCCTCCCTCCCCCAGCTGCACAGTGACTGAATACCTCTATCAACCAAGTCTTTTAAGTCAAACCAACCTTTTAAAAATTCCTCTTTGTTAATGCTCTAACATTCACAAAATTAAATTACAATATTTTTATCTGTTTGGGATCAGTACTGTTTCCTTCTCCTTGTGTTTACTTTCCTTCAGCAGCTGACATCAAAATGTTTTCTGGAATGCTGGGACTAAATAAGTTATGCTTAACTCAATATCTAATACAAATAGCCCTGGGGAAGCTCCAGCAACACAATCATAAAAGCTACAGTTTCTTTTAATAGCTTGCCACACTTTGCTGATCTAGTATTTCTCTAATCACCAATCTTTACGTGCCTTCCTGACCTTGGAGCTCTCTGTCCAAATGACTTTGTGGTATCAAAGGCTTGTGTCATTGGAAGAGTGAATGGCTTTCATTTTTCTCCCCGAAACTTCCGGTTCCTGGCATCTGCAAAGAATTATTCCAAGCAGTGTTTTGCTGCCTTGCGGCCACTGCCCTATAGTGGCCTGACTGATGGAAGTGACTTTTCCCCAAAAAGGTTATTGTGGGCAGCGGTGGGCGGGTGCTGCAGTTGGTGCACGACCAGCCCTGCTTCCTCAGCTGATTTTGTCTGACCGTTGGGCTACCACAACCACACGCGACAGCAATTAATTACTGTGGGTTTTTGGAAGGCATCGAATAAATAGGGTATATATTGTTATATAGTAGCATAGAGCAGTAAATGAAAAGTCTCCAAAATAACCACAGATTTCAAAAGCTTTCGTGTTACAACAAAGGTGAAGTCCTAAGTTTAAAAGCTTTTAAAGAAGCAATCATTGCAGGGGGACCTAGGGGATCAGGGTTCACTCAACAAACCTCACACTGTACAAATGTCCAAAAATCACAGTTGTGATGCTCTGACCATTTCAAAGCAATGAGAAAGTCAGTGCCTGGATCCAGAGTCTCAGTTATTTCTGATTTGTCTCTATTAAAGCTGGATTCTTGTTCTCTCCACTCCACTTCCATCTAATTTCTCTTCTCTCACTTTTTGTCCTTCTGCTTTAGTTCCATATATTTGCCTCTTGATTTTTTTTTTTTTTTTAAATATGAAAGGTAGTTGGAATTATATGGGTAATTACTATGATGAAACAAACTAAATGAAACTCATAGCTTTTTCCTTTTTATTTTTTGGAGGGTGTGCAGGAGGTAAGGAAGAGGATTTTCAAGATAAGTTTTTCATTAAGTGTATTACTGCCTTAGCTCCACAACTGCAGTCAAGCACCCTTAGTGTTGAGCACTGAACTGTCACATTGCAAAGGACAAACTGCTTGAAATCTCCATAGTTAGGATAGATAAAGCTAGGATGAGATAAGGTGACATAAAGGCTCAGAGAGGTTAGAAGACTGGTGTAAGCTCATACAGCTGATCAGTAACAGATAAAATTTGAAAATCCTGCTTTTTCTTCTAAGAGACAAGATTAAGACAGCATTCCTCAGAGGCGGATTATGTATTCCAATTACTTAAATTAAATTTTAATTCAAAGAATGAAAACAAAACATCTTCAGGGATCAAAATCCTCCCAAAGCAACCTAACTTGACCCAAACCTCTCTTGGGGCTTTCAGCCCCTGGTACGGTTCTTTCGGCAGCATGGCTCTATAACCCTTTCTTAAATGAAAAGGAGAGGCTCTTCCACCCACTCTGCCCCTGGGAAGAAGACAGCCAACAGACACACAAAAATTTCACAGCTGGAGGGAGCCAGCCATGGCCCCTGGCTCAGGGCTTCTCAATTCCCCATTTCTCATTAAAATACAAGGAGTAGGTGAGATAATTCACGCTTCTGGTTTAGGCACCAAGTACGTGCACTCATCACCCCAAGTTTCCTCCATGGGAACGCACTGCCTACAACAGCACCCATGGCCTCTATTCCCTCTCTTGGACGGGGTTACGTTGGCACAAATAGATGCCTGTGACGTGAATGCCTAATTACAGCAGAGGTCAATTTACCAACTGGCTTTTGTCTCAGATGTTCCCCAGGTCTTTTTGGTTAAGGTTCAATGGGCCTAAAATCTTAATGCCTTCAGATGGTAGCTACTCATAAATTAGCGCAGTGTTCTTCTTCCTGCCATGTGAAGTTGGGCTGTGTTATTTCCACTGTAACAAGTTGAATTTTGCTCTTAGCGATCATTGCATGAGTAGCAAAAGTTGGTTTTCAAAACAGTTTGACCTTACTGGCTTGGGTAACTTCATGTAACTGTTTTTGTACTGAAATAGTATGTTGAATCTCCAGGTATTACAGATATTACCCCAGAAATATGGCCAGCTCTGAAAGGGAGTTCAGTAACTGTTTACTGTCACACACACAAACATGCTACAGATTAAATGAGGTAACAGATGCTTCCATCTGAAGTTATACTGAACCCAGATTTTCAAAGCATTATCTGGGGTTTTGTATCAGGACCAATTCCTTGATACTGCAATCAGATCAGGTTTAACCCCCTGCTGTTCCCAGGGAGAAACCTTCAAATGTGTCCTACCTTGTAGAGTTCCGAAAGGAGCACAGTTTGCTGGGCTGGCAGGACCCAACGCTTTGAACCCAGCCCCAAACCTTTCAGCCCACCTTCACAGCTCTACCAAGGGTCTGAGATGCATTTGAGAACAGCCATTCTTTTTCAAAAGGTGCCCTGTGGCCAGCAGTGTTTGCAGGCCACCCCCAACAACGGTGGCATGGGTGTGGGGTGCCAGCTATCGGGAATGCTTTGGCATTGCCTGGCTTGGAGTGCTGTAGGCACGGTTCTTGGGACTTGTGGTGGCCCTGAGGGTTGGCCGGGGCACCATGTGAGCACTACATACCATGTTATGGGACCACCTTTCCTCCTGGTTTTTCCAAATGTTTAATCCTTCCAGAGGCTGGGAAGAAAACAGACTGGATATTCCCAACAAGACTGAGGACAACAATGACCCCAAAGACACAGTAGCGGAGAAGTTTCTGGGGCCCCTTCACCACAATGGCTCTATATGGGTCACAGAGATGATCAGCCTTCCTCTGCTCACCCAGTCCATCCAGAGCCCTTTTGCATTCAGCATGAAGGTATAGAGTGGGGATGCTTTAATTTGTCTGTCGGGTGCCTAAAAGCTGTGATATTTTATAGTGCCCATTGCTTAGTCTTCTTTCTCTTACCCTTTTCCAAATCCAGCACAAACCAACCAAAACAACTTCTGACTGTACCTCTGCTACTGTCTGTTGTAATAAGAAACACTGAAAGCCACAGTGCTACATTATTTTGTAATTAAAACAGCCAGAAGTGGAGAATATTATTGATGCAATGGTTAAAGGAAGGACTTAGAAATCAGGATTTCTAATCCTTGTTCACTTTTGATTCATAATTTCTACACCTCAGTTTCTCCATACAAAAATATTCTCTGCATAGCAGATGAATTACAGACTATTTTCATGATAACCTTTAATAGCATGGCATCATGCAAGGGATATATATGCATCATATACTTAAGAGTTATTACAGAGGAAGAAAGAAGACATCCCTAACAAAAAAACCCCAGCAATAAGTGCAATAGTATATGTAAATGCATATATATTTGAAAAAAAAAAAAAAAACAACAAAACAAACAAAACCCAAACCATCCTGTATGACATTATGTCTGAAGACAAAAAGGACATCTAAGAAATTATGCCCGTGAAAAGATTTTAAAACTAATAATCTATTGTCAGACAATAAGCAAGCACAGCCTTGTTTTCAGCATGTTAGTAGCTACACTTCTGTAACATAGGAAAAAAAAAATTCCAAGCACTAAAAGATTTCATTTGTCACAGGCCCAAAACTAGAGCATTTGGGGACAGCTATAATGTTACCTTGAGTGAACACAGTGCCAACATAATTAGGAATAAAGAGGTAAGAAGCAAGGGGAATTGCCTGTATAACTTCACTTTATAAAATCCTCCCATGGAAGGTGGCAGGTAGGAAATCTGCGTAATGACAAACTTGTCACAAGACAAGGCCAACTAAATACAACAATTAGAATTAACATTTTACTTTGACTGTTCTCAGGATTCCCCCTCTCCCTCCTCCTAGGTTTCACTAGATGAAGTTAAAGTTGTGGCTATTGATTTGGTGCAATATTTTCCAGTATATATTTTTTCCAAGTGTTGTGTGGCTGCAAGAAAACTGTCACTCTTCTTTGTGGGCACTGCTTTATGAAGCAGCTATTGAAGTGCCAAACCCTCCTCTCAGTTATCCCAGTGAAAACCTAGAATAAATTTCTTGCTTCCCCTCTAGTCTATTTAGACTTAGTTCTATGTATATAATCCAGTCTGACTCTAAAACAGAGCTACAACATGTTATAAATTATAACTTATTATTGGAGGAGATAATCTTCTCCACTGACTGTCAGGTCCTCTCTTGTGAGAATTACTGGAAGCCCTCTGCTCTTTCACTGCACCCGCACAGCTCTCAGGATGCTGGATTTGTGGTTCCTAGCTGATTCATGTGCCCCTTCCCAACTGCCTGTGGTCTTCTTCCTCAACCACTGAATCTGAGACAGTTTCCAGCTTGTGAGTGCCCTCCCAGGGTGCCATCAGGCTACGCTCAGGGAGGTGCTTTAAGGGACCGCACCAGCAATGGAGCTGATCTGGGCTGCCTTCCCCAGTATACAAACTGAGACACCACTATATCAGCTGGCCTTTAAAACAAAGATAGAGTGATTCTGAGTATTAAAGCAGCCATCCTATGAAAAAAGAGACATTTTCCAAAGTAGAAAGTTATTTTTGTCCTATATTTAGGCAGTTTTGAAAACTTTAATTATTAATTAACCAAAGATTGTTGTGTTTTCCCTTTCAAGAAGGACATAGAATCATAGTAAAGAGTAACAGAGCCCAGATGAGGAATATAGACTGGGTTTTGGTTTCTAGTTTTGTGTCTTTTGATGTCTTAAGCATTCCGTCTTCCTTTCCTGTAAGTTACTCCTGTGTACTTTGGATCGAGGTCCCTTCTAGATAGAGAAAAATGTTGGCTAGTGCAGTGATAAGATCCTTATGTAGTGTGATCAGATCAATGAACCACTTTCCAAAAATGCTACATTAGGACAAATGTTCTTATTGTCCCCACTTCTCCTCCCCAGCTAGTCTTCTTTTTACTTGTTCTTGTTGCTTCTATTTCTTGTAATTGTTATAATATCTTATGGTATTTGAGGAATCTGTAGCTGTGAATACATGGAAGACTCAGCTTTTGCTAGAAAAAGAATAAAGGCACGAAAGGACTAGAAGATAGTTGAACACACAAGCAAAACGACTTTGAAATACTTAAAATGGAAAGAAAACGGACAGTATTATCATAAAGAAGAGAGAGGGTGAGAAAGGAAGAGGTTGGAGCTTATCATATTCAGTTGTTTGGACTTTGCAATACTGCTCCCTCTCTCTTCTCCTTTTCAGTCCCACGCAGTCTTCGACATCCCTCCTTGTGAGAGCAATCTAGCTCCTTTTTTACTTTTTTAGAGGGGACATTTGAAGTACATTGCAGTGAAGCAAGTTCAAATAAATTCATTCATCCTTCCCATGAAATATAACAAGTATTATGATAGAATCATAGAATGGTTTGGTTGGAAGATCACCGTGTTCCAACCCCCCTGCCATGGGCAGGGACACCTTCCATCAGACCAGGTTGCTCAAAGCCCCATCCAGCCTGGCCTTGAACACTTCCAGGGATGGGGCATCCACAACTTCCCTGGGAAACCTGTTCCAGTGCCTCACCAGCCTCACAGGGAAGAATTTCTTCCTAATATCTAATCTAAATCTTCCCTCTTCCAGTTTAAAGCCTTATGGTCTCTTCTGAACTGTACTTTGCATTTTGAGGACCAAGATTTGCTCAAGAAATGAGAAATTAGGGAATTTATTTTGCAGTCTGCATTATACAATTAGCACTATGCTAGCACCTACTGTTTTCCATCTTTCTTTTTAATCCTCTAGTTGTTCCTAAATCAACGGACATAAGGGTTTCCCTCCCCCCATTTTCAATTTGCCCATTCTGGTAGTTCTCCCACTTGTTAAAAGCAGCAAACCCTATGCCAAGAAGAATACAGTAGGAAAGTCCTTCATTTCAATAAATGTTTAAAAGTAATCTTTAGGTGTTCAGTTCAATTTTGTTCAAATTCCAAATAATTTTATTTTATTGCAAATAAAATGAAGTACAACAAGCTGTACTTGTTTTTTGCAGAAATATATTCTATAAATAGAGCATTCTGCAAATATATAAAATACTTTATAGATATATAGAACATATCTGAAAAGATCTATTTTGTGATAGTTTGTCTTTTTTTGCCAGCCACAGCATCCTTCCTATATTCAAATCCTATATTTTGTAGAGTCTCAAATTATATCACCTTTTCACTATATATCACTATTTCTCTGTGTGCCAAAGTCAACGAAGTGAAGAGCTGAGCACTGGAGAGAGAAAAATATTTTAAAAATACTTTGTGGTATTTGCAATATGTGTGTTTGTACACATGTATTTTTTCAAGAAACTGTATAACTCTTACTACAAATATGTTGGAAAAAGCAAGTCTGTTGACATTTTAACCACACTGAAGTAAGGTATGAGATTTGGTAATACATCTTTCTGAAATCTTCAGAGGGACAGAAATCCTCCAGTAAAGGACTAGAACCTGATACCCATCCGTTTACAACTCTGCTGTCACACAGGCAATAGCAGAAGCGGACGGTTTGTGCGGAAGAGCTCTGGTGTGGGCAATGGCAGTACACGCACCTGTGGGGGGTCTGTGCATTAGATGCAGTGATCTATGGAGGTGATCTATATAGAGAGAACAGAGTTGGTGAAACACCTTGGCTATGGCTCTTATGTTTGCTGACCATATGGTCCACTGATGCTACACATTTCTGGCCTCGAGTTCCTCCATACAAGAGAAAAGGCATCTGCAGCGGGCTTCTATACACCCTCATGACTTTATACTTAGACACTGATGTGTTAGTATGTGTGGACTTCTATATTGAAGAGCAAGGATTTCCAAGGTTTTATCTTTATATGCCAGACCTAAGTAATTTCCATTAATTCTACAATAAATCCTGAACTCAGCAGAGTTGCCTATAAAACCAAAGCAGAATCTGTTGAAGTATGCAGAAAACACAGATCTTCAGCAGGGCTGCTGCTGAATTTAGTCTGGAGACTATTATTTTTCTGTGTGAAGGCCAAACTAATGATTCTTCAGTTAAAAAGAAACCATACAAGTCTGCTAAGAAAAATAGTTGCAATGAACAGCAGAAAAATGGAAGTGGTTGAAATGATCTGCATAAAGTAACACCAAACTGATTTGCCAATACTGTTGAAGAGAGTTGGGTGATATTTCCCAGAACAATGAAACGGGTGGGACAGGTGATTTTTCATTAATTAGTTTTGGGCAACTAACAGTTTAAGTGAATGACTGCTGGAAAGTTGCTAGAATTAGGTGGCTATAACCATTAAATGCTATTATAAAGCCTATTTATTTTTCACATCAAAGTAAAAGAAGCAAATACTTGTTAATACTGAAAGTTAGGGCAAGACATGTGGACAGCTGTATTTTCTCACTGGTATTCATTTCTGCACTTCTCTGTATTCTTTTTTTGGAAAGCACCAAATGACTTCAGGAAAGTCTTGTGGTATTTCTAGTAAAAGTAATAAAGTAACAAGAATCCTCTAAAGAGTTGTTTCCTTTTTTTTTTCCCCTCAAAAAAAAAAAAAAAAAGGAACAACACACAAGATATTCACGTGGTCCCTTTCTCCTCTTTGTTGTACCCTCAATTTATATTAAATCTCCGGGAAGTCAGAAAGTGAGGAAAAGATTCAGCCAGGAGTGCAAACTTTTGAGGAGGTGCTGCATTTTCCTTGGATGCATGGTGAGCACACCGCAGAGTCAGCACTTCAGCAGAAGTGACAGAAGTCGAGTACCTGCCAATGTCAGGAGAGGAGAAAGCAGGTCTCACAGGAATGGGAACCAGGAATGAAACCAGCAGCTCAGCTGGAGTCCTGGAATTTCTCTCCAAAAGTGCTCTGTCTTTAGGGCCCTCCTTGCTGTCATTCCCAGACATCATTTCCTATCACTCTTTTCTTCTTAATCATGCCAGGTTTCAACTTTATGAGTGCCTGGCTCATATTTCCTCACAAAAATATCTGAAAGTTTCTCAACCCACATGGCCACCTTGATTCCTCACCTACATTGGACCAGGATGGCTCATATTCAAATGCTCAGATTTTTGGAAACTCTCTTTCCAAGGGAGGTAACTTTTACCATCTCTCCCTTTGAAACTGCAGGTCAGGAACCCACCAATCTTACCGGGCAATAGTAGGGGTAAAAGGTAGGGTCCTGATCCTGCTGTTATGTCCTGCAACCAGAGGCAAGGGGGGTGATCCCAGCTCCGACTTGCACATTTGGTCATACAACCCAAGGCAGGGAATGTGTCCTCTCCTATGTGACTTGACAAAGGGGAACACTCTCATTACCCCATTAATAATCTTTGCACTTCCTCTATTCCTTGGCCCACTAGACAAAAATATTGTCCTTTTAATAACATGTTTTGCCATCTCAAAGGTGCTCTTGCCCTGGAAGGGAAGGGTGGCAGGGTAGGGGCAAACAAAGCTGGTTGAGAGTGGTGACAATACCCTGGGCAGTCACTGCAGTAGGACCATCCCAAGTGTTATGTTCTACCTCGGCAGTAGCCGGACTAAGCCTTTCCACAGTCCTCCAGAAGGGAAGGAGAGGGCAGAGGACATGGGGTTGTTTTGCTGTGACCAGCAGTTTGCTGCCCAAGGCAAGTCTTCTCTGCCTAGGGCTCTAGGCAGTTCTGGGGTATGGCTTTCATCCCTCTGTTCTGTATCTGCACCCAACATTCAGTTGATAAGACTTCATTTCTGTTTGCCTGTTTTCTAGTCAACACCATGCTCCTTGGATTACAGCAAGAAAAAAACAAATTCTATAAACATCCTGATAATATGTGACCTAATATAACCAGATGCTTCAAGGCTAGCTGCCCTGTTTCTTCCCGTTTATGTTTTTGCTTGCTCTAAACCTATTTCTACCTATTCAATCTATGTGTCTGTACCCATACTTGCCATTTATTTGCTTTTCATAAAAATGCTGATTCTGAATTTGTGGCCAACTACATTTCAGATGGTGATACTGATTTTTTTTGAAAGTGATGACCATGGAAGTTTGTGGCTTTAAGTGTGGTTTTGCCAAAAATAGTATTGGTAGGGTTTCTTGGTCATGTGTTTTCTCCAAGTGACAGAGCAGTTTAAAAGAAGATCTCTGAACATGTTCATTTTCAGGGATATCTCAGACTAATTTCTATTTTAGGTTATATAGACTGACAGAGATAAGCCTGCACTTTTCCTGTAGAGATAATTCCAGCACTTTCACATTTGCTCACACAAGTATTTTCAGAAGGCATCATGACCTATTTTTGCTCAATTCCCAAGTGCAACAAGTTATGGTTTTGTTTGAGGACAGTGGGCAGAACAGTAGTTTACAAATCTCCTGGGTTGAAAGCGCTACAACTTTTGCTTACCTACAGCTCTTTTTGTCCTGGTGCTCCTTGTTTAGGAATTTATTGTGCTCCAATTTTTTTCCTGTCACTTCTGCAGATAACCAAGATCAATCCTATTAATATTTTCCACAAGGTCCATGATTTCTGAAGCATTGTTAACTAGCTACATCTGAACTGTAGGAGAAGTTTCTGGTTGCCCAGAATTTCTGACCAAATCAGACTTTGGATGATGCTGTCTTGGTTTGGGCCAAGGCTGCCATCATGGGGACCTTAAAGCAGGACTGAGCTCTCTTAGCTGCAAGCAGAGGCCATTTTGCTGGATGCAGCCACTGTCTGACCTGGGCACCCCTTGGATGCATTCAGCTACAGCTGCACTGGGATGGTAGGAAGTCAAGGAGGGTGATGGGGAAGACAAGTGGTAGGACCTGAAGTTACTCTGTTCCCGTGTTGCTACAGGGGTGCGGAAGAGGCTGAGGAGTAGGGCCTCCAACAAGAGCCATGGGGTGAGACAAGGCAGCAGACTGTGTGTTAGAAATATCCTTCAGAGGAAGGAGCTGGAGGAAGCACTTGGAAGGCAGCAGGTCTTCCTGCTGGGCAGGTTTTGTTTTCAACCTCACTTAGGGCGAAACTTCCTGCAACACATACGTATTTATTCCTGAGAAGGAAAATTGGTCCTTTGGGTAATTTTCAGAGAACAATGTGGAAATTATAGGAAAAAATTAACTAGTGAACAGACTGCAAAAAAAATGCTTTGAGAGGAAAAACCTTATAAAGTTAGTAGCACTGAAGGTCTTTGGGGGAGAGAAGAATGAGCAATACATGAATGATTTTTAACAGTTAATAGACATTAGCACACATTCCATCCTTCAGCAGAACGCAGTAGAGGCACAACAACTAAGGGTTATAAACCCGGCCACAAATATGAGAGACTGTAAGCAGTAATCTCACTATCAGGAATAGCAAATTTTGAATTTCTTAAAAGAAAAAAGTTTTCTACCACAATGAAAAAAACCAAAGCATAAACTCTGAAGAGTGGTGTGCATATGCCCATACACACTTAGGATTATGGTACAGACATACAAATCTTAGGATTTATTGAACTGTAATTAAACTAAATACAAACATATCAAACTAAATTAAAAAGCAGATTGTTGAGAGACAAGAAGAGTTTTTGAGTGAACCCCACATATTTTTTCTCTACACAAAACATAACAGCTTGAAGAAGCATTAATTCATAGACAATTCACATATGCTTTATCATCCAACATAGGCCATCTAACAATCCAACTGAATACACTTGCAGGTCACCAGTTCTCCCAGCCAACAGAAATAAAGAAGTAGTTCTCATTAAAATCCTCAGAATATACAAAACATTAAGCACCAAAATGTATTGCACACCTACATGAAAGGAGTATTCACACCAAACCAAATTAATTCCAGCTCCTACCAAACAAACCTTACAGTAATACTAGGAGAATAACAAATATTTACCTCTCATGCCTCTAAAAGAGTCATCTTCTCTTTAGACACCAATTGTAAAAATCCTCCTCAAAATAATTACTGAGGGCTTTAGCTGGTTTCTGAGGAAGACAATGAATAGCCCTCCCCTCTCTCTGGCAGAGGCCTTAATTGCCTGCCTCTACTAATGAACTAATCTCAGGCACCTGGAACTAGCAGGCTTCATGCCGGGCAGGCAGGGCTCAGGTTACCTAAGAAATGCTCCAAATATATTCACACAAATCACTAACCCTGCAGATGTGCAAATACTGCTTTTGTCATATTGCTGGAGAGATGGACATGTGTTTGCAGTGCTGTAGCACATAAAACCTGAAGATGAATTCATTGTGTTGCTTTAATCCCTTCCAGAGGCCAGGTGGGCATTTGGGGAGCCAGATAAGTGTGTTGATTATACACATTACTCTTGCATTAATCCACTGGTCTGTGTGACACAGAGTATCTCAAATGCTCACAGCATAAATATGTAGATGGCTGGAAAAAATATATGTATTTCATGAGTGCCTGTTGTCTGTAAAATGAAACCTAATCAGGAAGTTAGCCTAAAACTTTGACTAAATCCTAAACGAGTACAAACTTTGCTGATGCCGAGAGTTTTTAAAATTACAATTAAAGGATCTGGAAGTCACCAGAGGATGTAAGCAAGCCTCAGTGTAAGCCTTGTGAGACAAACTACTGCACAAATTTGAAAAGATTTTCACAGGCAAACAGTTTTCTGTGACCTCAGAAATTAAAACAGGTGTCATGCAGCTTTCCATCCAACCATGCAAAAATTTCTTCTCCTTCCCTGGACTGATATGCTGATAAACATGTGTCAAATTCTAGGTATGTGTCTGGTTTTATTTGAGGAGGGAAGAGTGATATAAACAAAGCACAGTTTAGCAGGAAAATACAGGAGAGCAAGAACAGGCTGTCTTCTTGATCTTTTACAAATTGCTAAAATACATGGCTGTCTGGCTCTTAGATGATGTTCACTCAGGTTGATTAACATTTTAAAAAATTACCTTGATTTGTTCATATACCTAAAAATAGCGTTATTTCTATTGCTTACAAAGACACAAACACCTAATCTTTTTATAGACAAAGGCAGGAACACCTTCCCTAATTATCTATGTTTTATAGTGTTCCAGACTGCTTTTTTTCTTCCTCAAGATATCATTAAAAAATCACCAAAAACCCACTTAAATTGACATTTTCAGGTCAGTGACCTGGACAGATTAGATTTTAGATACTGATTGAATGGCAAACTTAACAGCTTCACTGAAAAAGATTGTGCAGGTATTGCACAAGTGAAGTTCAGGTCTGAAAGTAAAAGAAAGGCAGATCTAAAGGCTCAGAGATCAGAGTCTACCGGCACTGAGAAAAGTCCAAACAGAAACATTTGTGCACAGTATGAATCCCTCCTCACTGATAGCTCAATTTCCAAGATTTCCTTAAGAAGTATATTTAAATAATATTGTTTAATGCAGATTGCCAGAATACGCTGATGAACCCTTACTAGCTTGAAGAGCATTCCAACAGGGAACAGGCCTTCTGTACTCTAGTAGTTATCAGAAAAGTTAACTGAATTAATGAATTATCATTAGTTAGTGTGAACACTGAAATATAGTATCAAAAATCCCCTTCATCGCTATTATATCAGCTATTTAATTAACGCAATGAATGCAACCTATGAGATTGAGGAGAGCAGCAGAAATAACAATTCTGCTTATTTCATGGATGGCAGTAAAGCTCTGTGTGAAGAAGGCCTCATTCAGGTGGGAGTTTGGCTTCTTCCAAACTGCTCAGCTAGCTTTCATGCTTTGGAAGAGTAAGCAGGAGATGGTGAATACACTAGCATCAGATAGACGGTGCTGCTGTCACCACTTGACCCTAGGATGCAGGGAGTAATCGTGCCACAGAGAGCAAAATAGCTCCTGTGCCTCCTTTATTGAGCACTGAGCCAGCATTGAGGAAAATGAGTGCTAAATCCTCACAAAGGAATTTATCTACCTCTGTTCTCCCGAGGGAAAATAATCAACACAATAGCATCCATGCATCATACACACTCCCAGCAAAGGTTACAAAAGATGTGTATGCCTAGGAGCACAAAAATTATCTCCTCTGAAAATTTATTACAATTAAAATAATTAGTGAAACTAAGTAAAAAAAAAGGCACTCAAGCATTGCAGGAAAGAATTCCTGCATGTTAAGTTATGTTATGTTTGTAAGGAAAGGGGATACATAGACCACTTCAGACACCTCAAGATATTTCCTGGAATATATAACACCATCCTGTCATCATACATTAAAAAAGCAATAGGAAAAGTTGGGGACTGTATTTAAAGAAAGGGAAATGGTTCAATGACCCCAAACCAAGACACTTCTTATAAAACCTTTTTTTGCTTATTCATATTTTCTTACTTTATTTAGTCACTTATGACAAGGTCCCAGGTGATTTACCCTTCCCATGACCTTATGTCTTTTCACTGAAGTGTTAACCCTAGATATTAATGTGGATTTTGAAGCTGCCTTTTAAAATATTTGTTGTCCTTTCAGCTGTTTTTGATGAGCACTCGTTTTCACAGAGGCCTCTTTTTTTTAGATGCAGGGCAGACCTTCTCACTCCCCATAAGCTGTGAATTCATTTTGCAGCACACGAGGGTCTGGGGTACTCCCAGGTACTTCTGCCTGACTACCCAGCAATCCCTTCTTGGCCAGGTCAGGGCTCTAAGCTGCTGTCCCAAACAACAGCACTAATTGTTATTGTGTTTAAAAAAAAAAAAAAAAAAGCCATATATACCTGCATATGCATATACCGAGCCCAGGTGAGGATAAACAGAGTCTGCAGTTCTAAGACAGAAATGTGAATTTCAACTGAATTTATACGGCAAAGTGGTTTGGAAAGGTCTCTCTTGCATTTACTTTCTGTTGAGGCTTTAGGACTCTATGCACAAAAAAGAAAACCAGAAAGAAAAGGGCTTGTGAAGCAATCCGACTCTGTGGAGTGAGTGAATGCCAAGGTTTCTACTGACTTCAGCAGGGTTTCAACCTTGGTCATGTCAGCAAAAGTCGCCATCCATTGACAAACAATAGAGAGAAGGAAATATTCCTTTCTGCTCTGTCTCGGTCTTTTCACACCTGCCCACCTTTCCTGAAGTGTTTGGCACTGCCTACAGCCAGCAGCAGTTACGACAAAAAAAATGGTCCCTAAGTGGGATCTCATGTAACAATTCCTGAATTTCTAAATGATTTGTGAAAAACTATGCACAAATTGTTCCTGTTTTCTGGGAGTCCTCTAGAAACTGAGCACAGTTGCTCAGTGAATTTGGTACTAAGTAGTAAGGACACTGCTTTTCACTTTCAGTGCTGTAGGAAGATTTTGTTTTTATTTGTGTAGGGTCATAAAATGCATATTCTAACATCATATTATGTATTTAATATATTAGAAAAACCTTTGTCTTTTAAGGCTGTACATGTGAATCTCTCTTTTCCTCTGTCAGGGAGACCTGACAGGTTGCCTGCCATCACCTATTCTCCAGCAAAGTCAGCAGCCCACACTGTCAGTGTGAAAACATCTGTTCAATGGATTTATTGACTAGGTCTTAGATGCGATGTGTTGTGTTTTGTTTTGTTTTTTTTTTTTTCCACACTGTTTGTTACAGCCCTGACCTAATGAACTTAATTTGTTGACATGTTTCCCTCAGTGTCTTACTTGATCCTGTCTCACATTTCTTTCTACTGTGCTGTTTTCTTGGAAACAGGAGTTCCTGGCACATCAGCGTGTCCACCAGTTGCAAATCTACCAGGCTCAGATGGCTACAGTTGGCATGGCAGGATTAGATAAACATCGGCCAGTGCCCAGGACCCTGTCTTCCCCCGCTGATTCCACATTACCTCACTCAGACATGGACCAGCCCAGCCAGCATGTCTACACGACTGGTAGGATTCCCTAAAGAGTTTTAATAGGCAGGGCAAATGCATTTGTTCATGTAGGATCAACAGACTTAAATGCCTCAAATACCTCCTGCAGCAATGCATTCAGTTTTAGCCTTACTGTTCATTGGTTTCATGATGATGTACTGGTGTCAAGTCAACCAGTGCAGCTGATAAATCACAGGGTTAATATTCACATAGTCATAAATTATTATCATTGACTGGCTCTGGCAATATAACAACAGGTGCATCTTTGGTGCCTTAAGTCATTTATAGCTTTTTCTTTCATTTCCATATCCTCTGGTTCTTTTCTCTGTGCTCTTGTTGCCTGTTTTGTAAAGAGACCACCAATAAGTGCAAGAAAGACCACCAGTAAGTAGGAAAGCTGCAGTGTAATTCTCAACATCTTCATTTGACAAGTCAGTCTCTGGTACAAGGTTGCTTTCCCGACAGAAAGAGCAAAGCTGTAGCCATGAGTAGGTGGTGATGCTGGCTACAGCTTTGGCATCTTTCAGCGGCTGTGTGAAGTCTGCCAAGGAAGGTTTTTATGGTCAGCCCCTGAGCAGTCCAGTCACTCAGGGAGCATCTCCAATTGGTATGGCATGGGCCGTCCAAAGCAGAGTGCTTAGAACCCCCAAAATCTTCAGTGAAAGGAAGAAAAATGACCACAGAAACCCCATTTCTTCTTACAGGTTCTAACCTTGCAAGAGGTGCCATCTTTTTAAGAGCCTGAATCTCAGTATAACATTACAGCATGGTTAGAAGTGAAGGTTTGCTTATTCTGTGCACAAGAAAGGGGAAATGAATACTTGGAGATACTGTTTATTCATGTTTCTGCCAGAAGTATTCATTCCTTCGGATTGGTTGCCAGAACTTGCCATGCCCTGAAAGCTTACAGCTCTTCAGGCCATGACCATGGATTGACGTAGGATGGAGTCCTTAATGGGCACTGTACATGACTGTGCGAGACAGCATGCTCTTCCACCTTTCCAATTAGAATGTGAACGTGGAAAGCAAAAATTTATTATTTCAAAGAAAAAAACTGCAAAAGAGATATCCTCAAAGCACTGCAAGTAAGTGGGTAAATGGATGCAAGATGACAAAGATGAAAGACATAATTTCTTCTTCTGTAAATACACTGTCAATTTAGGAATTTCATTTGTTAGGTAACAAACATTTGGATTGTACAGAAAGAAACATGCTAATTCACTTTCCATGGGTTTCTACAAAAAGACCAGCTGTGTATAGACAGGATTATTAAACCAGACCACTGTCTGTCTAGTTGTGGTTCATAGAGTCCCCAAAACATTGTAAACTCATTCTAAAAGATTCACAGAGCACACCAAAAGTGAGCTCACTGCGTGTAGGCTTCAACACACTGTTCAAAAATCTGCAGTTCCACTGTTGAATGGAGTTACAAATGTAAAAGATGCCGTTTCAGTCTGATTTCTAAGGTTTCCTGACACCTCCATTTATAAGTCCCCGGAAAGGGAACTAGAGTCAAAGGGGGTCATGAATATTTGGGGACTTGTGGCATCAGTGGAACTGATCAAGACGGAAATGTGAAGTTAAGATGGAAGAATAAGAGAAGCAATGAAATTATGTAGGACAAACATTAAATGGAGATGGTGTTGGGAAATGGGACATACCAGGCATAAAGGGCTTGAGGTCTGACACAAGGAAGCCTGATGGGTTCTGCAATGGAAATGCAGATAGTCCATATGCTGGTTCAGGGTGTATTAAGACTGGGCAGATGGTTTAACCTTATACCCTTTTAGTAAACCACTGCTGTATGAACAGCAGTGGAAAGAAAGAAAAAAAGAGAGAAGGAAAGAGAGAAAAAATTCATCTTATTCCAACTGAGATTCTCAGTCCTTCACCAAACTCCTTTCTCCAAATCTGAAACACCTTTTCTTGAATCCTTGTTTCTTCTTTGTTGGATTTTTTTTCCCCTCCACCACTCTTTCAAGATAATAATCTCTACTCATTAAAGAAAAAAAAATCCTCCTATTCCCACTCTCTCCGCAACTTTATACTTCTTCTTCTCCACTTCTGCTCTGTACCTTCACCTCTTTCATATCCTCCAGGTACTGGCTGAAGACATGGTGCAGTGCTGTAGCTGCTTTCAAGCTGTATCTATGCCAACAGCCAGTATGACTGATTGACCAGTTCGCAGGTCCAACAGAGCACACACCTCTGCATTCATGATGAAGCCTTTCCTTCCTGCTTGAAGAAATCCCTTTCCCTGACATGTCTCTAGGCTTATAGACTTACATGTATAACCTTTATCACTGCAGTTTCTGAGTACGTTGGAAAGAGAGCTGTTTTCTATATTATGAGATTACCACCCTTGGAGTGGCAATGAACAGAGACTTCGCAACATCAACAGTTCTAATACAGTTTCTGTGAATAACTAGATCAATATATATGGTATAATATAGTATGGTACGGTATAAAATGGTTTTATTTGTGCATAGTATTTCCTGGGTCTGGATGGTGCCCTAGCACTTATTCATTGGTCAGTGGAAAGAAAGAAACCTGGACTCAGTGTTTATTCTTACACAGCCTTTCCAAAACCCTTTGGGATGAAAGCCCTGAGCAACCTGGTGTGATCACAGTGCTGACCTGCTCCAAGCAGAGGGTGGGACCTCTGGAGGTCCCTGCCAATGTGAGCTATCCTGTGATTCTATGAGTTGCTCCCTTAAGAGAGCACAAGATGCAACCGGCCATTGTCCACAGCAGTTGCAACACTATCATTTTTAAAATCATGGAAAGAAGGAATGGGTGGGTTGAAAGGCAGAAAATTCTAGTACATGAAGTGAGGTCAAATTCAGACTTTAGAAGTTAATGTAAGAACACCTCCCTGCCTTGAGTTATTTCTTACTGTTTTTTTTTTTGTTGTTTTTTTTTGTTTTGTTTTGTTTTGTTTTGTTTTGTTTTTTTTTTTTTTTTTTTTTTTTCCTGTTTGAAGACAATATATTCTTAGAAGAGAAAATTGGTGGAAGGAAAACTGTTGTGGCAGAATGTTACACAGGGATCAAAATGAGCCTATGTTTTTGTTAGTCATGAGATAAAATTCTCTTAGCCAAATATCTGAAGGGAATCAGAATGGTGATGGTTGTGAGAGAGCTATGCAATATATATGTAGTATATGCACAAGATAATGAGCAAAAGGTGGAAAAAATTAAAGCCTACTTGATGTTAATTTAGATGGTTTACAGAATATTTTACATTTAGTTCAGATTTTTCTTCTGACTAATTTATTAGATATTCTCCCTTGAGTTTTCTTATTGGTACTCTTGTTCTCCAGGGTATTTCACCTTCTTCAAAGCATGCCATTAGGTCTCTTCCCCACCCCTCTATTTAAAATATTATTAAAAGAAGCTGACCCAAATAAAGTATTTTGGAAAAGAATGAGTGTTAGGGAGTCCCCATCAGGAAGACCTTGTTTTTTCTGACTTAATGCAAATTTCATTTCTTTTGTCCTGTGTCCTCTATCATTATAAGGTTCAGTGATGCCACCATTCCAGTCTGTCATCAGGGCCACATTCTGACCTCAGTAATATTGGTGTAAATCCAGAATAAATCCACCAGTATCAGTGGAGCTGCTCAGATTTACACAAGGAATCTGAGAGCAGAATCTGGCTGTAGGCATTTGTTTCGGAGAGACAGAATAACCATCTTTTATTAATATTTCACAGCAGTTTGCAATTGAAAACAGTTGTCTGCCTTTTTTTGTGGGGGTGGGGAGATTATTGGCTGAATCCTGCTAGGGAAATCCTACAGGCTATTTTTAGCAGTAAGCTCTACTGCTGCATTGTGGTATTGTACCAGGCACATGTTCTGTATGACCAGCAACCATACATCTGAATTCCTTGCACATCCTAAATCAGTTTAGATGTTTGCAATAAATGAAAACATATATTTCAGTCTTTTCTTAAGTCAATTAATCCTGCTAGAAATAAATTTTACACTCAGTGGTGTGAATATCTTAGTATTTAAAAGTTTGGAGCAGATGCTTCTGCCATACAATATTGATCTGACCCGATTAAACTGATTTTTGGTTTGGACAAAATAATTGATGTACAGTAAGATTATATTCTCAGTTATATTCTATTTTGGGAAAAACACTAATGAACTAAGAAAGCATTGTTTATATCTATGTCAACCAGAGAAGGCATCCTGAATACACAGTTTCAGCATTTGACTTCAAAACCACTGTTTAGTTGCAACTCTGATATAGGTTATCAAAAGTGTCATTATTACATAACATCTTGATATATTATATATTCTATATATTTGATATATATTCTATATTCTTGATATATTCTATATTCTATATATTAATAACAGTAAAATATATATATTTAATTTCTGTTAACTACAGTTTGGCCTATGCAAACCTAAGCCTGTAGGGAACATTGATAATTAGAGTAAAACATTCATTGAAAGAGCAGCAGGCAGGAGATACTTTCAACTTTCAGATTAATTTTGATAACATTTAACAATTGTTTCCATTCAAATCCATTGGATATAACTGCCTACTCTGCCTAAGAGCTTCTGAAGGTCCCGACACATGTACATTTAGCATTTAAAAACCTTCCCAGTCGGGCAAGGGGATAGGAGGAAAAGTTTTCTTATCTAACGGTATAATGACCCCTAGCAAACTGTACAATCTGGGTATGCAACAGACTGTAGAAGTTAAAACTTTGGATGCCAAGAAAAGGAAAGCAAGGTATGTAAGCATGCACTTATTTGTGTGCATACTTGCTATTTCAAATAACTTATAAGACCTGATGATAGAGCAGCAAAGCTTATAAACGGTACAGTGCAAATAACTGCAGAGAAAGGAAATTATTAACTGCTTTGACAATGCCAGCAGAGATTTTAAGCTGCATTACTTTATTAGCTCCAGATTTTCACTGGCTCTTTTTTTTTCTTTAAAAGAGAACAAACCAAGAAAGTAAATACAAGAATTTATTGCAAATGAACTATTTTGTTTGTTAGATAAACACTTAGCATAAACTTAGTCATGCTGCACATAGGTATTACGTTTGCGTTCTCCTTGTGCTAAACATAATTGTGGTATTATCATTTTGGCTTAAATAACAAGATCCCAAAGGATCAGTTCTAAAGTACATGAGCTAAGAAATATGGCAGCATAAATATTTCTAGAGCAGCATAATTTCTGGCTGGCTTCTAACTGAATTATCTCAGAACCTTAACTTTGCATTGCTCACAATGTGTACAGATTCTTATTCAGTAGAGTTTTTAAACACTTTATAAAGTTAAATATCCATTCAAGAACTTTGCTAAATAAGGGTGGTATTGAGCATGTTGTTGAATCTGGACTTAAATTTTGTATTTTCTTCATTGGCTGACTTTCCAGTAGCAGGCTAACATAATTTTCCCAGAACAGTGTTGGCATCCCCAGTAGTGGTGGCATGTAAGAAAGAGGTTTTGAATGCCAAGTTTTGCAGCTTGGAGAAATTGTTAATTTGAGTCTCTTTCAACTGTAAGGGAAAGAAAAATCCAAACATTTTCCAAATGAAAATGGTTCACAGGGGTAAGGAAAATATTTTTTGTTCCAGACATTTCTGAGGGAATTGCAAACAAGTAAATAAATAAAATAATTTTTCAGTGTTTCAGACTTAGTTTGAAAGCCTTGAAAATTGAGTTTAGCTCAAGCCTATTCACTAAAATTTCTCTTTTGCTCCCAACACACAGCGACAGAGCAATGTGATATTGATAGCTGTTCCGTATAAAGTTGTTCTGTCCTTAAGTAAATGAGTGTAGAAAATTCAAAAGGAATCTTGCATTGCAATCTAACAACAGGATTTGGTCCTAATTGAGTAGTGTGTGGAACTTTTCTTTTTAATGAAAAAGGACTCTGCCTGCCACTGCTGCAACTCTGAAATTTTCATCTGATATGCTTTGAAATCTGGAATTAATATAGTATTATTTAAGCAGTACAAATACAGAGTGGCATTGCCATTTCAAAAATTATTTTGAAAGGTTTTTCTGAATCATTATCCTTACACTGCTATAAATATATAACCTTTTCTTGTTATATATAGGTTAACAGCCTTAACTGACCTTACCCACTAGAGAAAGAGAAAACAAATGATTCTGTGATAGGACTAAATTTTTTCTAGCCATAAAAGCTTTAACAATACACCACACAATTTCCTTTCTTCTTTACAGTTAATTGTATTTATTAGTATAATTTATTGAGAATTCATTTTTGTCTTATCAATATCACAAGATGTATATTGTAGGTCAAAATTCAGAGTCTCCCAGAGGAAAGGGGAATTAAGATCCAGAATGTTCATCTTGCTCTAACTGTCAAATAAAATCCAATTGTGCTATAATACGCATGACACGGAACAGAATAACTTACATTTGTTTCACTTACTCTTTCTTATTGTGCTGTCTTTGTGCTGAAGGTGTTGTGTACGACAGTCTGATGCTGAAGCACCAGTGTATGTGTGGCAACTATGCTAATCACCCTGAACATGCTGGAAGGATCCAAAGCATCTGGTCAAGGCTGCAAGAAACTGGGTTGCTAAACAAGTGCGAGGTAAAAAAAGTAAAGACCAGATACTTGATTTGTTAAAGTAAATGGCAAATTTATTAAATCCTAGATCTGTCTTACTTCTGTAATAAGAGAGTAATTTGTCTTCGGAATTATTTGGATTTAACTGACAATATTAAAATAGTGCATTTTAGGAAAGTGCACTTCCCAATCAGAAAACAAAGAATTTACACAATGAAAATAATTTATCCACATGCATCAGAATATAAAATCCAGGTGTTCCTCACCTTGATATAGGAAGGTAGACAAGCAGTAGTCAAAAGGCAAGTGCAGTCCTTTCAATAGCACAGTTCTTAATGTTTTTAAGCAGCTAAGGATATTATTTCTGTAGTAACACAGAACACTGCTTTTTTTTTTTAATGTAGTTTGTATCACTCCATAAGCACATTGCATCTTGTCTTGTTTCAGACTCTAAAGTCTGTTTCCATAGCATTTTCATTTGCCTGGTGTACAATGGATACTACATCAAAACTTGAGACATTCAAGTGCAATCTTCTAGGCAGTATCCGAGCAAATGTGGAACTTTCTTCTGCTTTGATTTCTCTCACAAATTTGCATATTAAAACATCATGCTTAAATCAAATATGGGCTCTGAGGTTCATATATAACTTGGGTTACTGAAAAAAAGCCTTTTCCTACCATTCATTTCTTCCCATGAGCTGTGCAGTGCTGTCAACTTCTGCAGAAGCCTGTGGCAATTGAGGGTGCTTGCTGCATTGCAGCACAAGTTAACAAAGTTCAACACAAATTTGCTTATGTTTTGCAGGATCCCCAAAATTCCAGGGCTCTTATGCTCTGTTTTCTTTCATTACTTTTCTTTATATACTTAGGTTTTTACAAACCCAAAGGAACTGGAACAATAGGTCCCTTTGATTAGCTAATAGTGGCTGTCCATGCAGATTTTCTGCAGGTAGCCTAGAGTACTGGGCAGTGAGATACTGCAAGCACTGTAAATGGATTTGTTGTTTACACTCATCTAACTAGATGGCAGCACTCTAACAGGCTAATTCTGTTTTTTTAGCTTGGATATTTTTTTCAGTCTTTGAGAAGACTTTCTTTCAGCAAGGCCTTAAGGCCACATACTACATGAGTGTTTTCACTAGTGGGATAACATAATTAAGGAGTAACTTAAACATGCAGCCAAGTGCTTTACTAAAATAAGACCTAGTTATCTTCTTGACTTAGGACCCATATTATAAAGAAAAGACAAAAAAAGAGAGAAAATAAGTAAAACACAATGTGCTACTATGTACTACTTTCTTCGGTAATTATATTTGGTGATGCAATCTGTCCTTTGCTTCACTGAATTCTCTAGCACTTGCATGACATCTAATATGTCCTTAAGTCTGCTCACTTTTCACAATAAGGAAGGCTGTGGTGATTCACTTAATTCATGCTCCAGTTCTTTGGAAAAGCTATTCAGCTGAATATATGTCTCGTGTCACTAAAGGAGCAGTTATTGAATTATTCAAGAAATAATAGGCCACCATTAAGCTGCATTCTGGAATATACCACACTGAGGATGCGGAGTCAAAGCATCACGGGCAACTACACTGTCTCTTTTACTGACTTCTGAATGCCCCCCCCACGGACATTAGTATTTCTTAATATAATTTCTCAGTATGATTTCCCACAGTTTCTGTCAGAAGCAGTGGGGAGATCACTGGTCAGGTTTTGCCATGTGAACTGCCTCATGCACCAAGCCTGAAGGGCAGCTTAGGAACAGCAACCTGCAACAGCCACTTAGGAAATCCTCTGCAGTAAATGTGAACCTTCCTTTTTTCTCTTTTACTAAAACAATAGGCCCACAAGAGGGCTACAGTTCCACTTTTTGTCTGATGAGGAGTTTCAGGATCGAAGGTAGTTCAGTCAGAGGTAGCTCACATCTTGTTACCTTGCAATGTGTGTATCCTTAGCCATAGGCTTGTGCCAGGGGGCCCTCCCTATTTTCTTAATCTAACAAGAAAACCTTATGAAAATGAACAATCTAAATCTATATGATTTTTGTAATCTATAGCAGGGAGCAAAATGTGGTTCCTAAATAGTGTGGTGTGGATTAACCCCTCTCACACAGCTCAGGTCTACAGCCCTGGGGAGATGACTGGCCAAGTGCACAGAGAACCATCGTCTCTAGCTGGACATGGGATGACGGAAGTCATATATACTGGGCTGACACCATGCTTGCTGCAGTTAATAGATTAATCTAGGTAGATTAATCTAAACTTAATCTATTACCTATATACATTGCTCATATTACCCCCATATATAGCATTTAAAAAATATAACTTGATAAAATCATAACAATGTTTGACTGGGGTACTCAAAGCTGTGTCTTCACTACAAAATGAAATGTGCCTGGGACTGTTCTCCACCACTGTGGCCAACTGGCATGGAAAGTCCCATGTTCATACTACCAGGAATGCTCCCGGTCCCATGCCACTGATGAAACCATGTCTGGGAGTTGTTTGGGAGAACTCTAGTTGCTGCTCAGACAAAACGGTGTGAAGGACCACTTCAGCAATTTAATAGTACAGATGATTGCGTTCCTCTGCCTGGGAATGTTTCCTGGCACTGCTTAATTCTGCAGACACAGCCAAAAGGACTTGCTTCTTCAGACTGTATTTTGTCTTTCTAACCATAGATATTTGATCTCTAGAGTTATTAAAACAGCAGTTTAGAGGATTTTTGCTAAATTGAGAAACTAGTTATAGCTTTCAGAACTTTTTTTTAAAAAAATCATATCAACCTTCCAAATAGATAGATTACTTCCCCCATGAGCTTCCCCAAGACAAAGGAGAAACACATTCAGATCATGGCCAGCCTCGGAGAGCAGGATTTGAGAGACCAGTCCCTGACTGAGTCCAGGGCAAGAGAGTGAAGTAATTTCCCCTGTAGTGGACTTTTTTATAGTATATATGCTGGTATATAGGTATTGGAAAAATAAAATTCAGACACAGTATTTTTGCTTTATTTTAAAAGTTTTGTCCATGTTTACTGAAACACCTCTTCCGTGTTCTTTAAAGGCTCTCAGATGTAGAACAGGGCAGATAAAAGATGCAAAGATTGACATAGAAACATCCATTATCTTATTTTGAAATTTTCTCTTGGTAAAGAGCAATGCATAGCTGCCCTCCCTACCTTTGGGACAAAAAAAAGGACTGAATTATGTTTTGGTAGTGGTGTCTGCTTTCTACTTGTTCTAGGGAGAGGAAGTATTTACATAACTCCTTTGGGGCCGTAATTTATGCACACATGACTGACATTAGGCTACACTGATCAGCACAGTTTTAGAAAAGAAAAGAAGAATGTAGACACTGTCCCACTTTGTGCCCCCGCCTCTACTTCCTGTAGGGACTTTAGTCCAGCAACATTTTTCTTTTCAGCCTGGAATTTGAACTGAATTTTGGTAGTTTTCTGGATTAGGGAGACATCTTATACCTCCTGCTGTCCACATCTCATGGACCAAAGGGAAGAGAAGGAAAAAAAAAAAAGATTTAAAAACCTTTGAGTCTGCTAGATCACATAGACTGAAATATACTAAAAAATTCCATCCTCTGAACCTCAGTTTACTACTAAACCTGTATTATTTCTAATACAAGAAGAGTTAGTCTTTCAGAGCAAAAATCTTTGTAGTGTTGAACATACTCAGGTTAGGCACTGGAGAACCAAAACATATGAAGAGAGTAAATGCATCTCTATGTGGGTGCATGCATGTCAGGGATATGCTTGCAATTTGCACATAATGGAGAGAGAGCAAGCGATGTGGGTGTACTGACTGGAAAAAGAACCATGTTACCTGTGTATATTTTTTTAAAAAAAGAGATTTTAACAACTATGAGAAATCCCAGAAAAGTAAATAAAACCCTGAAGACTGTTTACAAACTAGGTAGCCTAAGGGAATTGCAGAGACACTATCTCCATACAAATAGCTGCAGTAAAGGCAATGGACACCTTACACCGAGAGACCCAAGTGAGAAATATTCCTTAAGCTATGACAACAATTCCTGTTAGTTTAGCAGACAGAAACAGATAGTGTCACCTTTGTCTTTTTGAATCTCTGACTGTGCAAGGGTTTAGTCTGCTGAAAGTCTAACCAAAATCTTCAGGTTAATAGAGGTTATCTGTGTGAAACTTTAATAGTCTATTTTAAACAGAAGACCAGACTAGACAGTTCTCTGACCTTTAAAAATTCTGTGAAAGGTGAAAGCATTTTCCCATTGTGGGGAGAATAACTTTCTACTTCTAGACTGATTTTTTAAAGCACTCAGGTACAGTATTTTTCGTTTCTGAGATGTACAAATGTCACTCTCAATGAGGGAACAGCGTATGTCAGAGGAGAAAGCCAACACACAAATTGTCATGCACATCAGAAAAGGATGCCTTGCCTTCTACTAAGGATGTAGTAGCTGGATGGATGTAGCATTCAAATGTCCCTGAATGACACAAATACCATTCATAAGTTCTCCTATGCTATTTTGCCTTTTTCATTGACTTTATGCCAATTTTCTGCTTTCTACTACATTTTAGGCTTTTGATACTACCATGGCCAATGAAAATTAAGAAAGACATTTTAAAATTAAAAAAAAAGTGGATAAAAGTGTGTGTATAAAGTTATGCAAATGCATATGTTATGTTGTCTGATAACTCACGCCAGTGAGAGCCAGAAGCTATTGCTTTGCATAACTGAAGTTACATGATTCCAGATTCTGGCAACAGACTTATGACATGTGCTTTTGTAGATCTGCTAAATCCTGACATCGTGTGTAAGAAGAACTGTTCTTAGCAATTATTACAAGTAATTTTTAATATTAATTAGTGTTTCCTCTGTGTAGAGCCTTAGATAGTTGGAATTTTAACGTTATTTAAAATGGCTTGACAGGTAGAGATACTGCAAGAGTAGGATGAAAGGAACAGTAAATGAGGAGATGGGAACGCTGCAAGAGCACAGATGTGTGCACTGTTTACCCTTCCCTTTTCTCCTGCCATTTACTGTGTAAATGTGCTTGCTGATGCTCAAGTTTAGAGCTGGAGAAACCATGGAGAAAGAGCAGCTCTGGGCTGTGCCTGCTTTGGCAGCTCAGCTGCCAGCTGCACGCCAAGGACCTCACTGCTGGGAGCAGCCTGGACCAGGGCATCTGGTTGGGTGTTACTTCATTTCTGCACCAACACCTGTTTCCACCCAAGAGAATCTGGCTGGCAATATTGGGGAGTAGGTAGTTCGTTGGTAAAATGTTTTAGGGAGGCCACTTCCAGACCAGATATCACAGAGCTCCGTGTTGTAAGAATAATGGCTAGCTGTGGGTCTTTTTATAGTTAAAGGGATATGGTACTTAACAGCACTTTAAAAAGAGCCAGACAATTAACTCTCTTATACATCTCTTTAAAAGTTTTTGTATAACTTGTAGAAAATATATGACCAGAGAGTGAGTATTTCACTCAAGGTTCTTTGATGTGATCTTCATAAAATACCTCTTTACTTTTCTTGTAGATTTGTTTTAGCTGTCCTAAAAGCCAGCCTCCTTTCCCAGTTTTGCTGTGGAGAATTTGGTATATAGATTTTAAAGCAGCTTATTAGAAACATAGACCTTAATGAGAATGGATGAACAAATAAATATTACCAATCACCTCACTTGTGAAGAAAAACATTTTATCTGACCCAGAAGAACCATTACAGAGTTTACTGACTCCATGAAGTAACATAATGTGCTGATTTTGATTGTGCAACGGTGTATTAAAAGGATGTGAGTGCACTGCTACAAATTCTCATGTTAGACTGGGAGAGGCTTGAAGAAATTGGAGATGAAAAAGGGTTTATTAAGTCATTTAGTTCTTGGATCGTTCCCTAAAATGTTTTTTTCCACTGCTGTGTCCAGTCAAGTTTTAAACACTGCAAGAAACTGGGCTTCCACCATTTCCCTAAGGGGGAGCTTGTTCACAGTCATCTAGATCTAACTCTTAGGATATTTTTCCTGATTAGTCAGAAAAAATTGCCACAGCTTAACTCAATATAAATTGTGCATGGTTCTTCTGAGCCCCGCTAGGCAGCTCCTTTCTTCCACAGTGCACATTCTCTTTAATATTTATAATACTGTTTTCTTGTCTTAGTGAAGAAGTTGGTGCATGAGTAGGTGATGGATATAGTAAGAATTACAACTTAACCTCTAAGAAAACTAGAATTCAGCAGCATTCTGTAACAGGTTAATCAGTCTATTAAAAATAGGATGGTCTATTTAGAGAACTTCTGTACCTGTTTATCTGTAGATCTTGACAGTAGGACAGATCCACAGTCTAAGTTGTGAGAGGTTTTGCCCCAGGTGTTCATGAAGACCAGATCTGCAAATAGAGTCCAAGACCTTAAAACCAGGCTGTTTTCTCTCCATGTTATCCAATATCAACAGGAAAGATAATCTTGGGACCAGAACTTTGTTGACAGCGCTGTTTGTTATGGCCAAACCTGAACAAAATCTGCTTCATGTTGCTGTGTCTGCAAAGGCTGTGCAGCACTAGCACAACTAGAGAAGTAAATATTTTTATGAAAAGCTGTAACTCCAAATACATACAAGGAACAGATCTGCTGAATAAGGAAGTGTTAGCTTTATCTTTTCTTCCTTCTTTCCTATCTTCCTTCCTTCCTAAACTGATTAAATTTCAATGGATTTATAGAAAGACATCCCAGATTTTTTAACATTGATTTAAGTGGGGAGAGTACAGACTGGAGAAATAGAGACAAACTCCCCTTACAAAAATGTAAAGAAGCAAGTGAGTCAGCATCTGTAACAGCAAAAATGACCCTGGGATATTGAATATACATTAAAAAGATAAAAATAGATAGAAATATTTTATTAAAGCATTTAAACTTTAATTTTCTTCTTCTCCCTGGCTCTCCTCACTGTGATAATGTTCTTCCTAGCAGAATAAATCAGTACTAGTAGTGATGCAAAAAACATTAATCCTCATTTAGAACACATCTGCAGCTTACAGGTGTGAGTAAGTTTTTGCTCTTTAAACTAGATTTTTTCTAGCCAGATTTCTTACTTAAGAAATATTTCACCTTTTGGTTTGTATCTTTTCTTTTTCTTGTATGTGAAACCCTGTATTAAGTTAACTCTGCTAAGATTTAAATGAAGCATTTGTGATAAACCACGCATGCATTTGTTTTTCATATAGCATTACTTTAATAAACAAATCAGTGTCACATTCCTGCATGATGCAATTTCAACCCATTATTAATCATACTAAATGTTATTTTGGACCTTTACCTTTTTTTTTTTTTTTTTTTAACTCCCTAAATATTGTCAGTGGAATATTGTAGGCCTCTGCTGTTTTCTTTCAGCGAATTCGAGGTCGAAAAGCCAGTCTGGAGGAAATACAGCTGGTTCACTCTGAACATCATTCACTGCTGTATGGCACCAGCCCCCTGAACAGACAGAAGCTGGACCCCAGGAAACTCCTAGGTCTGTACAGGCCTCTATTCTACTGAGAACAGCACATTCCAGCACTGTCATTAGTCATAGCTGGTGTCAGTTTAAAATACTTGGCAAGCAGTGTGACAAAAATTCACTTTTTCCAAATGCATTGCTATGTGGAAGGAGAATGTTACAATGGAAGCCAAATATAGATTAGCAAAATGCACAGGCTGGAAAGCAGCTATAGAAGTTTCTCTTCATTCGCTTCAAAAATCATCAAAGTGTTAACCCTTTACTGTAATTTGGTCTCCTTTGGAAGTCAATGGCAATTTTGAACATGGTTGGTCTTCTATCTCCTTGTGCTGTTTGATTTGAAAATGGGAGCTTAAGATACACTTGCTTGTCAGAATTGCTTGTTTGCTGTTCTCATTTGCTTTATTTCAATTATTTCAGGCACGCTGAGTGCAGATATGATGCCTAAATCTTGCTAATAATTGAACTTTATTTTAATGCCTTCCCATTATGCAGGATACAATATCTTTCTGAATAAGAGTGAAAAAGACATTAAAATATTAAATGGACCTATGGATGTACAGAATAGCAGAAAACTGACAGAATTTTCACATAAAACATCTTTATGCACAGCCAATGCCTGGCGTATGCTTTATATAACAGAGAAGTAGGGTTAAATTGTGCTCTGCCATGACTATAACATGAAGAAGACCTACTTGTCAGACCTGCTACAGAGAGTGTGAAAGGAAACACACAAAAAAGTAGTGCATTTTGGAAATAATCTGTGAGTGAAATTCTGCCCTCTATGTCCCAGCACACTGGATGCAACACTCATTCTCAGCTATTTTTGTAACATTTGCTCTAAAGTGTGGAGCTTTTCCTAAGTGTAATGAAACCCAACCCAAACAAAACCAATACTAGCCATCAAAAGAAATTGCTGCCACAGTTCTAGTAAGACATAGCAGTTATTTTGCTTTGGATACTAAGCTAAGAGTTTCTTCCGTAAGGCAGACTGTTGCTTCAAAGAGTCATAAGAGTAAATAAGAAAAATGTCTTGATCACAACGTTATCTAAGTTTATACATCTTCTTAGCCAAGACAACACCAAAAGTGAAAAATACTTACAGTATGATAGATTCTCAGGAGCTTGAATTTCCAAGGTAGGAAATCCTCCTTTTAAAAAGAAAAAACAAAAACTGTTTCCAAGAAAAAGCTCTAAATTCCTGCAAAATGAAAATTTGGAAACATTTTGATTTGAGTTCATCAACATTGTCAAAATGTTCCGTTTTGATAGAGTCAAACATTTAATTTAAATTTTGTTGGTTTTGATTAATTTCATTTTCATTTTCACATTATTTAATATAAATTACATTGATATAAAATATTGTTCCCATTTTGGTTCTCAGTAGTTGACCAGCATATGGGATGCAGTGTGTAGTTGCAGCTACAAGGTGAAAAAAGGAATGTACCCAGATATCCTCACTGTGTTTCTGCCTATGTATAGAGAATGCAGAGAGCTTTGTTTACCCAAACTCAGAAAACCATTTCTTTGCCCACAGTTCTTTACTCGATACTCTTTACCTTTTTTATTTGACACAGTCTAAAACATTTACTCTCTAAATTTATATCAAGATCACATTCCTAGCATATATTCTGAGTGTATCCTTGGCTTAATGCCCTTTTCTGTCTCTGTTTCTAGGATGTTTTCTTGCTGCATCTCACATGGCCTTTTACCAAGACAACAGTCAATGAAACACCCTTCCCACATGCTTTTGCATGTGTCTGTTTTTTGGCTGGAAGCTCTAATCAATTTGGCTTCCAGACTCTTGTACAAAGGAACTTAATTGTCTCTTACATTTTTCCAAAATGCAGTGTGACTGTTCCACCTTTCGTTGTCCCCAGTTCAGTGAGGTTGAACCTAACCAATCTTGTCATTAAAATTAACATCTTGGTATCGTATAGAAATTCAAAATGATGTGTAGCAAAGGAGAAAAATCTAAAGGAAATGTTTCTCATCAAGGATGTCATCAGTAACAACATGGTCTCGTAAAACATTTCTATTTCAATGAAAGTACATTTTTTTTTCCTACAGAAATTGTTCCATCAAATTATGGCTTTGCATCCTAATGAAAAGGAGGGCTTAACCATTCCTCTCCTTACTCCTCTACCCACCCAAAAAGACCGAGGCACCAATTGTTCTCCACTTGTGCTCCAGAAAAGTGTTTGTTCCCTGTTTCCATTCAGAAGAGTACATCTGCTTTGTCTGAAGCTCTTTTTTTTTGCTAACAAGCAGTTTCTGTAACTTTCAAGCAGAAAAGGAACACTTGAAGGAATGAAAGTTAAGTACGACTAGGGTTAGAAACGTGCTACCTGTTAATAAAAGCTTATTTCAGTGTCCCTGTTCAGGAAAAACAGTCTGTTCTGGATGATTGCAAAGCAAAATGGCTGTAAACTACTAAAATCAGTGAGAATTATGCACACAATTATCATTCACATACTCTTAATGGTTTCAGAGTATTCACCGACTCGAACTCTTGGCTTTATTTTCCCTGCATCGGGGCCTACAAATGCAGCTACTGCAAATGACCACTTCAACTTCTACACTATTGTGTAGTTAAGCTTTTGACTGATCGTATTCCAGTGTGCTGTGTTAAGCAACATGTTATTGTCTTGACATGAAGGAAACTAATATGCAGACTATGTGTCACATCACACTATGGTTTCATGTGACAGAATACAACCTTTCAAATCTCTTTGAATAAGCTCAAGGACAGAACAATTTTCAAACAGGTCATACAAATTTGTTTGCTTTTTCTCTCTCTAACCATAATTAAGAAAGTGTTCCTAAAAATTAAGTTTCCAATGATTGCAAGTTTGTAAAAGTGAGAAATATACTGTCAAAGCATCCCTGACAGGGAGGCAGTATTTAGAGTACAAATAAAAGATCCATTCACAAGGCATCTGTGCAATTGCAATTTCAAGTTAGTGAAAAAACAACCACTTAACAGAAATGGCTTCATTCTTGAGGGATGATACTGAAAACAATCAGGTTCCTCAAACTGTGTCTTTTCACAAGTGAACATACTTTTTAATTTGTTTATTTTTTTGAAAGAGATTTTTTTTCCCATCACTTTTACTGCTCATCAGACTCTCAGTCCCCAATTGTCAACCTCCTAAGCAGCTTCCTTGACTTCTGTAGGCCACTGGCCTCAGTCAGTGATGGGTGCCTCAGTACCTAATCTGACTAATCAGCTTCTACTGCCTTTGTGGGTTGGAATTTTAGAATATAAATTTTGGATAATTTTTCTAGCTCTATCAGTAAGTTGTTGTACTGAATCTTATCCAAAAGATCTTTTTTCTCAAGTGATTTGCTGCTGACAGCAAACTCTGTCCTGATGCAAAGCCAAAAAAAGTGTTATTTAAAATCTGTCTTCTATCTTACTTGAAGTATCCCAGTATCTTTTTTATTATTATTCTGGATGTAACCTGGGATGTGGAAGGGTGATACTGGAAAATGACTGCTCTTTAGCCAGTTCTGCTGGAACATCAACTCCAAACATCATGGGAAATTTTCACTTCGATTCATTTTCAGGGTTTGCTTTTTGCTACTGATTTTCATTTATGGCAAAGAGTGCTGTGAGCTCTTTGCTTTTTGTGAGTCTAGCTAAGTGATAGTCTCACTCTTTCTTAGTAGAACCATTCCCCACTGTTCTTTTCATGAAATCTCAATGTTTTTCTTGTTCTGCAAAGTCTGTTTTCTGCTTTTCTGTTGTGCAATAAGGAGTATCCTGGCAAGTTTCTTGATACACTGAAAAGGCTTTGTGCTTGTTTCCCCCCATTTTAGTACTATCTGTTGATTGATTTCAGTGTCCTTCCTCACCATCTGCTTTTCTGTTTTTACTTTGGTTTGTTGTTTTTAATACTGTTTACCATGCACAGTGTGCCCGGCTGCAGGGAGATAAATGAAAATTCATCTGTTCTCTCTTATGTCCCAACTCTGGAATTTAAGAAAAAAGGTCTAGTCATTCAATATTGTAAAAATGCCTTCTTCTATCTCAAATTACAGCTTATGTTTCCATTAATGTCTCCTGGCACTTTAACAACACTAATTTTTTTAGTTATCTGCTCAAGACTTTTTGATCTTCCCCACAGTAAAAAATGAAAAATTGCAGTTCGTATTGGTCCCTGGATCTGCTTAGCAAGAGATCTGGAAAACCCTCCTGTACCTCTACTCTGACAGTCTCCTGCAGCCAACATTTCCTTGCATGTCTAGGGCCATTAGGACTCACAGTATGAGAATACTCTGCATAGCTGCTGCACCTGCATTTCCCCTGGTAGCTCCACAGGAGGTTTTGTTTGGCTTCTCTCGCACACTGTGCAAACTGATCAAAGGCCTCTAGTCGGTTAAAAATGCATCTTGGATTTTACTCAAAGTGTAAAGCACTTTCTTCATCTCAGACATTGCAGTCTGGTCTCTTGTACTTCAAAGATGGTGGCTTACAATTGTCTTTATGCATTTCATTGGCACCTGCTAAACATGAGTAACTGCAGTGTTCACCCTTTCCATAGCAATGGGTGGCTCCTCTAGGTAACTTGAGTGATTCACTATCTAACGTTTCCTCCAGATGGCAAAGTTACAAAGCCAGTGCTGTGATATGGCAGGGGAAAAGCTTATGTTCTCTCCCCCAGCTGCCTTAGGATCAGATTACGTACTGGGATAGGAACTGCATCAAATCCTGAGATCCTTACCCAGTTTTCATACTGTCCTTATCAAGACAAACAGTGAGTTTAGTGGTACAAAAAAAGAAAACATCAGTGAATGAAAAGTGAGTATAAATATTAAGATAAATGTATAGAGCACAGTAAGCTAGAAATTAGACTCTGAAGCCTATTAAGTTTTTGTTCCCTTTAGTAGAATGTATTTGCTGAGTAATACTGAAACAAGTAGTATTTCATGTTATGTTTTTAAAATATTAATGTATTCATTGATGGTATATAAATGAAGAGAACAGCACAGATAGGAAGACTAAGGCTGTGATTTTCAAAGGAGAAACTTTTTTGGAGAGATGCAGTTAAGAAATTACTTATCAGTTTAATGTAAGCTTAATGAGGTTCCCTCTGTTGTCAGTGAAAAGAAACAGTGACTTCTCAAGTATAATTCATCCCATCCGCCACCTAGGCTGGGTAGAGGTGCCTACCTCACTTCAGTGGCTGTAGAAGATGCTGAGATGACTAGCTTAGACAAGATGCTTATCAGCTACAGATATCAGGATGATTAGTCGCCCTAGTTCAGATTGACTTTCTGTGGAGATTCGATCATTATACTCCTTTGACACTACTGCTTACCAATCTTCAGATTTGTCAGAGTTGCAAAAGAGTACCTTAAATGTCCCATGGCTGATTTGCCTTCTAAGTGCTATTAATATTTTTTATTCCAATATATGGCATTTTTATTGTGTGATACTGAAATCTGAATTACAGTAAAGAGTGATTACTGTTCCAGTATCTAAATGGCTTTTTGATAAATGATGCTTATTGCTTTTTTTTCTTCTTTAAAATATAGGAAACGTGTCTCAAAAACTCTTTTCCTTGTTGCCTTGTGGGGGACTTGGGGTAAGTAGATTTTTTCTTATTCACAAGAGGGACAGCACACAACATATGTACTCATTCATGAATTCTTTAGCACTATTGCATTATCAGTTCAAAGTCTTCAGAAGCTGATAAAAAATTTAGAGATGAAACCTGAGCCATTGTCATACTATGTTTTCAAAGACACAGAAGACAGTACATTACAATAAGCATATGGAACAGTTAGACAGGAACATGTTTTGTGATAATGTGCATAAATTTTGTGATAAATTTCTTAGTTGTCCCACTTTGGATTTTTTACATGAGCTCTGTTTTTGAGGAAAGTAACATGGGTGCAATTGTTATATCAGAATGAGCTTTGGAGAAGCTGTTTTGTGTACTGTTGAAAAGTAAATATAGTTTCACATTTCTCAGGAAGGACAAAAAAATTACCAAAGCTAACATTTTGCATGAGGAGTGCTCACTAGCTGCTAGCTAATGACTGGGGTGTTGTTAAACTAATAAATTATTTGAACATTCTTATGTCCTGTTTTGAAATGGATTCATTCTGAAAGGTAAGCTTGGGAGTATTGGGTCACAGTAGACAAAAATCTGCAGACAAAAATCTGTTGCAACAGTAGGTAAAAGAATTAAACCAAATTATTGAAAAACATGTAGAATGGAGAATTTCTACTAATGCTGGCATAACGTTCCTATTAAATTCTAGTGAAGGTAATATCAGGGAGAAATAATTTTTCACATGCAGCATTTTTTCACACAGAAGTATTCTACACTTTTGGTCCATCTGGGTCCACTATTTACTGATGTCAGCAATATCAAAGTGAAATGATGATATTACTAGATATCGATGTGCTGGCTGGCTGATGCATATATATTTTAGTTCCCTTTCACTGTTTCTGAGTATGCAGGGATAAAGCCAGAATCTCTGGAGATCAGCTTCCAATGCAGCCTTCTAAAGTTTTATTTACTTTTATCCTTCACAAAGGATAAATTCCATACCATACTAGTCTTGTTTATAGTCGGGTTTGTTATGAGATACCTGACAGAAGAAATACTCATTTTGTAAGGCTTTAACACACAAAAAAGAAAAATTCCATTTTAGTTTTCAGTATTTAGTCATTTTTGAGGATTTCTGGACTGTGGTTAAGGAACAAAGAATCAGGAAGTGGTAATCATTCCAGTTCCTCTACTGTGGACTTAGCTTGTTGAGGATTCTGCCTAAAATTTTGAACTTGGTGACTAGCAACTTGCTGATTTTGAAACTCGGGGGTCATTTCTGCATGTGGATCAACTAACCTTACACATTGACACATAGACATACATGTCCATATGCACCTCTGTGCACTATTGTGTGCACATATGCACACACGCACACACATATGCACACATTTCTGTATTAAAAAAGATCAATTTTCACACTGTTATTGCAGTAATTGAGAAGTTTATTGAGACTAATGAACAAGAGATGAATAAAGTTGAGAAAGGGTGTTGTTCAGGCTTCTGAGTAAAGAGAAGGTGATGTAAGATTTCTTGACAAATCATTTCAGGGCTTTGGAAAGTAAATAGGGCTGTGGTATGCTTTGAAAATTAAAGTATAAAATTTTTCTATGAAAAAAGTTATTGTGGTATTAAAAAATCATGAATAGAGATGTGCTTTGAAATCCTACAACATACTAAAGTATGTTGTCCATTCTAAAGCTAACGCAAGTCAGAAATACTCAGTATAACTTCATTTTTTTGAGCATTTAAATTTATCTACACTTTTTTTGAGTCTGTTTGCTTTGTTTCTTATTTAAAATCATGGAAATTGGATTAAAGAACATGTTGTAGAAATGGATCTTTTATTTATTTTTTTTCTAGTTGGTTTGCCTTTCTACATATTATTATTGTCAGGCTTGCTGTGGGGCTCTTTTAAAGGATTGGGTTATGACCTTTTTCAAGGTAAATAATGAGATTAGGAGCTCTTTTTCAGTGATATTTAGCTGTCTGTTGGTTATGATGAGCTCTGGGAAAAGGAGCTGCTTCAAACTGTGTGGAAAGCAATTCTTAAGTTTACTTTCAAAGATGGTGGTGGAAAGAAAGAAGAAGCATTGCTACTTAGCAGCTTTCAACCTAATTGAGGGTTATAAAGCAGTAATCAATGTAAAGCAGTAAGAGCAGTTCATATAAAGATATTAAGGAGGGATAGAAGAATTAATTTTTTAATTTTTGTTCTCATTTGCTAAAGAATACAGTAAGAAAGTATTAAGAAAAAAAATCATTCTTGCAGGAGACTTTATGGCTGCCTCTTGAACAATGGCTTTCAGAGCTCTTTGATCCTATTGTGTTCTAACCATATGGGGACCTTGCTGGCTGTTATTATGCAGCTCTTCTATTATTAAATAGATTAGTGGTTAGACTACTCACGCAGGGGATGGGAAACCTAGGCTCATTTCTCTCCACTGCCAGGCTGGATTTAATATCAGAGCCCCCATCTCTTAGCGGATGTTGTTACCACTGAGGAGAACGTAGATCGTTTCTGGTTGGGGACCCTCACACCACACACTGAAGCTGTGCCACTGTTGGAAAGAGCACTGGACCAGTAAGACAGAGCATAAATAGGATAAAGCCCATGTATCTAAGGCTATGATCTGCCTATCAGACATTTATAAATAATGTGAAGTCCTAGCTCTGAGCCCCTGCTCCACAAAGAGCTTATGTATTTCTTGTGAAAGAATCTCTGGACAAAATGGAAACTGCTCTTGGAGCAAGGACTGGAACGTAGGACTTCACAGGCATTGAAAACATGATCAGCTGATGGGCTATAAAGACTGTGTCGGCATGTGTTTGGGATGGCTAGCATTGTTCACAAACAAAGGTCCAACTAAACTCTGTAACCCTGAATTCTACTGTGTTATTGATTTTGTTGTTATCTCTGTTCTAACAGCACCAATAAACTGCAGTCAAGATCAAGAATCCTCTTCTTGGACATTACTTACATTTACAGTAAAAGAAAGTTTTTTTCAAGAATTTTGAAAAGCAAACAAGAGGCAGTGTCCTTACCTAATATTTTCTGATCATGTTCCATCATGGCTCTAAATCTTTTGTACCAGTACAAAATTCATGTAAAGCTACTATTTACTGATTTTGTAAACATTTTTCATCCAAATGATTTTCTTTCAAGTACTGATAAGGCCTGATTATGTCAGGGTCATTGGCAAATTTGGTTTGGTATATGTCAGGCTTTCAGAAGAAATCAATCAATAAACTTTATAGTTTTATAAGAAACTTTCTAAGTAATAATTATCTCTCTTATCTAAGAGCACAAAGCTGTTTCATACTGACAGCCAAACTGAACAGATCTCACAGAGAGAGAAAAAAATTTGTCTATATCTAACCTCCTAAATTTGCCTGTGACAGATTTTCTTCCAATGATAGTTAATTTTTTATCAGATGACTATCCAGGGTTAGCAGTATAACATCCGCTGAGGTATGGGATCTCCCTCTTGCAATAATGCTTTTTATTCTTTTTTTCAAGCTTAACGTTGTTTCAGAATCACTGTTGCTAAAGAATTCTAATACCAGGGGGATGAAATTCCTTGTGTTGGAGAGAGACTAGCAGCTCTACAGCCAGCAGTTTTAATAAGAGATGGTTTCTTGCAGCTGGTCAGAGGTTTGGAATGTGAAAAGTTTTCCAAGAGAGGTGGGTAGATTGCAGGTGAAGTGGCCAAATGGGGAGAATAATCCCAAATTACTTTTTGGTTCTGTGGATTATCAGACCATCCTACAATTTTTCATCTGTAAACAGCCACTAGAGCTATAACTGACCACTGATCAATGCATCCATCTATTGCAATTCCTCCCCTTCTATTATGCTGTGAGAATGACAATCAAAGAAGCGGAAATCTACTTTTAATGGGAGTAAGTTTCATCTCCTTGCTTCAGTCTGTCACTAAAAATAGTGATTGTTTTCCTGCCTGTTTGACCTGCTGCTGTGTTAAGAAATCTTGAAATCATTTCTCAGCCATATTTTTTTGTCTAGTTGATAGGCAAAAAAACCCACAAAAGCAAAGAAGAGCAGGCTTTTATGATAATGTCATCATCGGCTCCCAGCTTCAAACACTTCTGCGGCTTTTGAATTGTCATTTATAACTTGGAACTGAACCGACCCATAATTCCCTTGATGCATTTAGAGAAATTGATAACAGACTGCTTCTTTTATGGCTCAGAGGAGGCAACTCCAATCACATCACTATTGGCAGTCAATATTATTTTCTGACATGGCTGTAAAAGTATAAAGGGGCTTATGGCATTTGTTTAGATGAGGAATGGGCTCTCAAGCTGTGCTGGGGTTTATGGGTCCAGATTACTGAGAAGCAAAGGGAATATGATGTTTGCAAACAGGATATGATTTTATTTAAGTTTGGGTTTCATACGTTGTTCCCTGGGGATTGTCCTGCAGACAGAAGAGAATTTCACTTTTATCATATGAAATTGGGCAGTTATCCAATCCCCCCTGCTTTCCCCCGACCCTCAAAAAACACTGTTCCAAACCTGTAATGTGTAAAGTCAGATCTTTAAATTGCAAGAGGAGGAGCTGGGGGAGAACACCACCCTGCACGAAATCAGACTTTAGCAGAATAAATGTTTAGTGAGCTGAACAGAGTGGTTCATGGGCTAGATATCAAGACATCTGAATGGCTAAGAATGGCTTGTACATATTATTGAAAGTCAATTGCATTTCCTCTAATTTTGCTGTTATGGCAGTAAAACAGAGATGAGATTTTCTGCTGGAACAAGCTAGTCTTGTTTCATTAACTGCTGGCCTTGTTTCATTAACTGAAGTGTAGCTTAGATCTTTCATATCAGAAAAGAATTTGGCCTGTAACTATGAAGAAAAGAAATATAAAGCTATAAAATCTCTCTACATTTTACAAAACTTACAAACTATTCATGTTTTCTGAATGTTGAATTTTTTCCTAGCATTCGTTGCTGTGGTAGCCAGACAGTACCACTTTTTGTCCTGACCACCCAGGAAGAAAAGGAATAAGAAAGGCAAGATTTCACTAGTATACAACTTTAGTAAGTCATCCAGGCAACAAATTGTTTTTTTCTCCTTCTCATTCTCCCCATGGTCTTCTCAGTCTGGGCTGAGGAAGAATTTTCTGCCTTTACACATTATGACTCTTCGTTCCTCTTATTTATATAAGAGCTAATGGTACCAACCTGGTTCCATTATATGGTACAATAGCATAAAAATTAAGAAAGTATTGGCGATGGCATTGTCTCTTTGTAGTAGATTTTAGGCTCCAGGCTGCTTAGGGATCTCTCCTTATGTCTGCATGCAAATCTGGCTGTAAAGAAATCAGACTGCCTATAGTCTGGGCACTCAAATTAAACATCACCTCCACATAGATGTTAGAATTAACTTGTGTCCTTCCCCTATATCCCAGGCTGTACCAAAATAGGTATACTCCTTTCATAATATCAATGAAAAATATGTCTGTTTCCTGGTTTGGAGAAAGCAAGCTGTTATTCCTGGAAGCTCATCTAGTCAATGTGATGTCTTCCATTGTGAAATCATTAATATACCATGCTGCCAATATATTCACCTATTAATTTAAACTACTTACCTGAGTCGCCTTACTAACAAACTGAAATTCGCCAGTTATAACATTTTGGAGCAGATTGCAGAAGACTTCTGGGAATAAAGGACTTGTTTACCTCCTAAGTCTTTCTGGCAGCTACACCATCCCTAAAGAAATTCCAAGATTTAATCAAAACAACCTCACAGGCATATTATACTTTAACTGATATACTTTGTATGACCCTCTAGGACTCACAGTTACATGGCATTGACTGTGTGATATTTTCTGCAGAGGTCATCAAAATATGTGATCAAAAAGGCCATCCTGATACCACCCCAAGGCACAAGTTAAGGCCAGTGGGGATGGGACCGGAGCGAGGGCTGGAGGTTTGTCATCCCAGAGCGTTTAAGGATCTGCATGCTGTCACTTAGTGCAGTTCCAGATAAACCTATTTAGGCTCTCCACAGGATGAGGGAATGAGGGTGTAAAGTACTCCCAGCTGCACTGGTGAATGCACTTTTTAGGTGGTATACCCCATCAGTTCTGACAATTCATAAGACCCAGCTGTTTCAATGGTCTGTATTTTGTAGGAATAGACCAACTGGCATTACACTTTAATCAAGCTCTCTTATGCATAGAGAGTTGTAAGCTTTCTAGCTGACAAGCTCACAGTTTCCTTGAGCAGGCAAACTAAAGATGAAATAGGGAAATGAAATAAAAACTTCACATTTACTTACTTTCAGTTCAGAACAACAACAGATCTCTGAAGCCTCACTTGTCCAACTTCATGTACCTAATTTTAGACAAATTACCGAAAAAGCCAAAGCAAGACCCTGCCCACCCTTTCTTGCCTATATAACCATTAGAGAGTCATGTGCATCATTGGAGCAGGAGTCAGTCCACCTAAGATCAGAAGAACTGGCTGGACGTGCTTGATTTCCTTCATTGACAGGGACTTGAAGCAACTAAGTTCCTAATTTTAGGCACGTTCGTTTTAGAAAAAAAAAAGTTAACAAGTGTGATAACATGAATCTGGATGATCAGAGCAGGAAATAGATATTCTTCCTATACTGAGGTACAGAGATTTCATCTCTAGGTCTGGAGTAAACAACAGTGTCTCATCTCTGGGTAGGGAGGGGACCCTGCATTTAGCATATCAATACCATGGCTACAAAAAAAGGAAAAAAATCTCTTCACATTAAAGGGCGGATATTTTGTCCCATTCTTGTCCTTTCATGGGACTGAGGTGGTCTTGTGCCATCCATCATAGAGCTTAATGTTTAAACCAGTGAGAGGCGAAACTTTTCAACTGAGAGACATAGATCCTTGGCGGCACTGCAGGCACAACAGAGTATTTTAAAATAGTCCCAAACTGCTTTTCCTTGCAGCAGGCAAGGATAGAAAGCTCAGGAGTGGTACTCTGCCAACTCATTAAGTACAGAATTTGCTCCCTCAGGTAATGTTTTTTGCCCTTTTTAACAGATGACCTTTTTTCCTTGGTACTAGACCAGACTAAAATTGTAAACAAAGATACAGAACCTGCATAGAACACAGAAAATTTTTGTCAAGTTAATGAACTACGATAAAGTCAAATCTTTAAAGAACCATATGCAATTTACTAACATTATTCATTCTCCCCAGATTTAATCACACACATACATATGGATTTGATGGGAATTTTGTAACTAAAGCAGAATTCACATTTACACTTTAAAAACACATCATGTGTTCATTGATAGAATGTCCCCAAGATGGACAGAAAAGCTCTCTGAAGAGGAAATGTTCATATGTTGCTTGTCTGAATAAACACCAGGTTCTCGCATAGCTCCATGGTGTCCTCGAACATAAAGATCGTCTACATCCAAGAAGAAAGCTGAAATGCTATGTATTGCTAAAAGTGTTCAGCAGCAAATGATGAAACTTTTAAAAAAATAAGGCTTGAATTCTGCACATAAAGACTGTATTTTTTTCTGTAACTGTATGCATTACAACCAACTACACATTGTTCTATCTATTTGCCCATGAACTCCTGGAAACTGCATGATCAAACATAAGAAGGCAGTTGCACAAGGATTTTCACACACTAATCCATTAAACACTAAAACAAATGTCAAGTTAAATTAATAGAGTACTCAGGGCTAGGTCTGAAAGCGCAGTAACATTTTTTACAAGCATCTGGTGATATATGCCACATATCTGAGACTTGAATTTGGGCCTAAGTGTTTTATTTATGAGTTTTTTCTAAAAACAAGATCTAATCCACATCTAATCCATGTTATCCTCCCCCTATTCCACCTACCAATGATCCACACATCACTGTTTCTCTAAGGTTTTGAGATCCTTTAGGGTGTCTAATGTATACTTTACGAGACCCAGAGATTCTGAACGCCTGTCATAAAAGTTAGTTTAAGAGAGTAGCCGAATCAAACTATTTCTTCTGAAGATATTATTCTATTCAGCCTTCAGCTTGACTTAGCCTGATTCTTTTCTGATTCTCATTTTGAATACAGAACTATTTATTTTTTAATACAGACTTCACATATTTACCTTTTTACAAACCTTACGGTGAATTCCATTTGTACAGAAGTAAGGGTGCTGCATTTTTATCAGTGGCTGACTACTACCACCAGTAACTCTGCTAGGCATTCAGTTATTAATTTTTACTTAGAATATTTTTACTGAGTAATTTAATGAATTGATTTTACTGAAAATTGATTTTACTGAAAATTGGCTTTGATTTATAATTAGCTTTACAAGTTAGATCACTGTTAGCAGGTAAAACTTGACAGATATTAAATATTCTACATAGAGTGGGTACATGTACTGTCTACATTCCTTGTTCCTGCCCGGAAAGAGGCTTTTGGGGTTAGAATTAATAACCTTTAAAATTCTTTTTAGAAGTCTATTTCCATGAACATAATTGTTGATAAGTTCTCCTACTGGAATTATTCAAACAGAACAGAAAAACCAATGCAAGCCCAAGTGAATTCCATGTTTTTTGTTTAAGCAATGATTTGTGATCATCCTTTGAACTATTCATCCCACTGGAGCCTAAAGATCGCATCCCTTTGACAAATTATTTGTAAATCACACTGGTAGGCAAGAAAGTATGAAAAGCTGATATTCTGGGTACTCTCTATGGCAGGCATTTTAGATTAAAGCAGCTGGAAATGCCTTTGACAAAAAAATTCTGATACAGCTCTAAAACAGCAGTAAAAATAAAGGAAGATCAGCGTACATGTTTTTCCTAAAGTAGTCTGCTTTTATACATTTCCTGTATGCGGGATTTATGGAAGAGATATCAGCCATGCAAACTTTTTCTCCTTTGTTCTTTAATGAGAGACATGGTTGACAGGCCATTCATTAGAGGTTGTTCCTTGGAGATGATGTGCACACCTTCGCTTCTTTAGTCATGGTGAGACGAAACAGCAGCTGAGAAGCATGTTGAGGACCTTTTGCTTCTTAGTGGAAGTCACGGGGGTGATGAATGATCACCAGGGCATCTGTAGGAGTGGGAGGTGAGAGCTATGAGTGTGGCACCTGGGAAGCTGCACTACTTATGGTCTGGAGCAAAGTATTACAAACTTATACGTTAGTGTTTGTTGGCACCGACTGTCTCCAAGAATGACAGACTCCTTGCTGGAAGTGATAGCAAAATGCCACACACAATTTTTAGAGGTTGTAACACTTCAGGAAAATATTTAATTTCTATTTTCATGCCAGGAAATTAAAAAAAAACAGTGATGGAAACATATTTGCTCTGGCATAAGTGGAAGAGTGTGAGAGACTGAACATCGTTAAAGCTAAAGCACAGGAATCCACTCTGCAATACACAAGTTTTATTAAATTGCAGTATCACTGAAGAGGTCTGTACTGTCCTATATTATTTCTCACAGATTTCTTAATCAGTTTGTTTAATACATATAGCTACACTGTTGTCAGCTGACTAGATTTTATTTACTTCTCAGTTTTATAACCACTTATATCAGACAATTTTTTTTTATGTTTTTCCACATATGTGTTGAAATGTGTCCATCTGAAATGCATGCTGGATTAACTTCCACCCAAGAACAGTTGAACCCAACCTCTGCTCTTTAAAGAAAGGGCAAAGAAATATTTTAAAATACTGTAAAGAACTGCTACTTTTTAGCTTGTTGTCCAGGATATTGGACACATAGAATACAATCACTGCTATCAAAGGATCATCACAAGTCAAAATTTCCATGAACTGTTAGATGACAGGTTGCATTTTTTAACTATTCTCAGAGAATAAGTAGAGTATCTCTGGTAGGGCATGTCATGACTCTAGGAGCACTGGTTTTGATTTTTATGATGGCAACAGTTACACAGACAATCAGAGCAGGATGAGTGATTCAGTGTATTTTTAATTCCTTTTAGAATTGAAATCAGAATTCCCCTGCAGAATCTGGATTTATGTTAAATCACAAATTGTGTGTATGTGTGTGTGTGTGAGAGAGGGCAAGCTCTAGAATGCTTTGTCAGAATCCATCGCAAAACAGTAGCTTGGGATCTCTTATATTGCTATATAGTTATCAACGAATATGTATTTAAGGAAACTTCAGAGTTTACAATAATTAAGAAGGAGAAATAACTCACAGATGAATACACCATACAGGATGCGAAAAATGGAAGGCTGTGTCAGACTATGATCAGTATCTCTGCTCAGCAGAGCTGTGATCCAGTGATCATCAGGCAGATCCCAGGTGGTTTCCAAAAGAAGGGGAACTGAAACAGAGGATAAGGAGTGAAGATAACAGGGGAAGGGACAAATACAACAAAAGGCAGTTATAAATACCTTTTAAAAATGCTTTGGAATCATTATTCATGCTACCTTTTTGCCTCTCTGAGGTAGGTTCCAAATAAATGTAAATAGCAGGAAAAGTAACATTTCCAGTTTCAGCAATGACAGTGATTTCAGAAAGGCCTTTAAATGAACAATCTCTCTCTCAGATGTATTTCCATATCCTTCCTCTCCGTCATCACATACACGTGCCACAATCTGAGCATGGTATAAGGAGCTGGAAACTTTCAAAATTTATAGTCAGTCTTTCTTAATACGAAATATTCCAGCCATGAGGAGTTATAGTATAAGCCTTCTATCTGCTGAAACATCTCTGCTGCAAGGCTTCTTGTTTCTTAGCTTGTTTTCAGTATGCTTAAAGTCTTCATTGTGAAAGTTGAGTTATCACATAGATATTTCTTGCAGGCAGTATTCATATCAGGTTCTTTTTGTAGTGCAAAGCAGGGAATTTCTGCACACAGGGCTTGAAGCATTAGTTGCATTCAGTCAGGAAAAATTACCTACATTTCTTTTCACTTTAGTCATTCCCTTCCTCTTTAATGCCTCCACATCCACTTCAGGGACAGGTAGCTTAATTTCTATCATCTGTAGCTTTACAGAGTATTAGCTTTGCTACACATGCCAATGATTGAGCTATACTAGATGTGCTTGAAAAAGCCTACAACATACAGTGCTCATTCAGGAAACAGAGTGAAGTAAATCCATATGTGTGGTAGAAAGTCAGCATTCAGATAGGCCTTGTGTTTTCTGGCTCTCGGTGTTATCATCAACAATTCCTCTTTGAAGAGCTGCGGCAGTGGTAGGATTTTTGATAATGAAATGTGTAGTATGCTCATAGTTTAACAGTGACATATTGAAACTTTAAAAAAATATTCTTTTTCATTTGGTTAGACATTCAGAACTTTTTCCTACCCTGACAATTTTTTTAAAGGATTCTTAAATGAAAATAATATGTGTAATTAAGCAGAAAAAAAAAAAAAGACTAAGATTCTGTGCTCGAATTCAGCTACAAATGCTGCATTTTCTGTGATTTTTATTTAAAATTTTCTGAAAAAAGTTCCTAATCAAGATAGGATTTTTACTGAATTCTTCAGCTGCTCCAAAGCACTTACAGAACAAAATAACCTCTTATAAAATTCCATCTGACTTTTTCATAGTCTGTGATTCAGAAAGCATCACAGATTCAGAAAGCATCACAAATTCATGCATACTCAGCATCTAGACAAACTGCCAGATATATGTGATATATATGTGAACTAGAACCAGAAACCACAGTGCCTAATCCTATTCCCTTTACTTGTATAAAATCCAACCATTTCATCTCACAGAAATAAAGAAGAGTATGTCTAGTAGGATTTTATATAGCTGCATTTCATACACAACTTGAAAACTGGGCCAGCTAGTAGCTGTAAATTTAATGGGTATACCATTCATATCACTGTATTTCAACAGCAAATTACAAAGTAAACATTGAATAACACTAAAAGAAAATCTCTGTTTAAACACCTGAAACATTTAAGGCAATACATGGAACTAACAGAGAATAAAATGGAGTGAGATGGCATTTTCCAGTCGTTACAGCTAAGCGTTGGCTGTGTGATGAAAGTTTTTCTAGGTTGCTCTTAATAAGATGTTCCTCAGAAATTCAATCTTAATTTTGCATGAATATGAAACAGCATTTGACATGTAGGTTTATAATACTGTGCCTTTTCGGGGTAATTATTCATATGTTTATGTTAGTTTTCTTGTATTATAATAACTATGTACTAAGGTATGCAGCATCAGTTAGCTGCCCTGGCTTTGAGAGTTTACCATTTGTTACACGTACCATGCTCAAGAGATCAGCTAAAATATCCTGAATTTCCTGTGTACATTCAGCTGGTCATTTTTGAAAATTCCTCAGGAAACATTGTTTTGTTTCCTGATTGCCTATTTTTACTTACAGTCCAGGTAAAATTAGGTAGCAGTCATTCAAGTGGTCTGAGGGTAATTTTTCAGTGGAAGATATTTGGTCTTATTGTCCCAGTTCATTCTCCTCACACTCAGTTGAAAGCAGAAAATGATAAATGCCTCATCCTGGCTAATACTCAGCGTTCGGCAGTTGGAGAGACTGCCGTCTCATGTGTCAGAGCAGACAACTGTCTTGAAGGGTGGGTACTCTCAAGCTGTGGTTACAATTTTAACTTAATCGGCCTTCCTGGAAATGAATCATAGTCCCTTTGAGGATGCAGACTCCTGCTCATGCCCTGGTGCACCGAGCAGCTGCCACTGAATCATTTTCATCAGCCACTCCTTCATGTTAACCTTAATTTGCTAGCCATAAAAATGGTAAGAAAGTACTCCCTCCCAGCCCTCTTGTTGATATGTCTTTATTTAAAGTACTGCACAGTATTTTTCAAACTTTATTATGGTTTGATTAAATTGATTTAACCAATGACCCCTACTTATTTATCTCCTTATTTGTTTTAAAAATGAAAATTGATTCACGATTGCTTTACAGCAACAGAGACGACTTGAAGGTCCACCTAATGTTAATACATCATTATTTTTTTTACTGCTTCGTTTCTTTCTTATTTCTTGTAATTTTCTTAGTTACCTATTGATTTGTGTGTGTCTTTGGGAAAGCTACTTAATTTCTTTAAATCTCAAGCTACCAATCTGCAAAACAAATATAATAAATCATCCCGTATCAAGCTGATGATGCTTAATTGTGTTTGTACAACATTTTGAGTTTCTCAGATGAAAACAGAGTGTGCTGTTATTACTGTTATTCTAAACTTTGCAAGCAAAATCCAATCTTCTTATTCAGGTCTACTGTGAATATGAACTATTTTTATTAGTTCTGTTGCATGCACACAAAACTGATCAAAACGATATAAAACTCAGGTCCAGGACACTGAAAAATAAGATCACTTTAGGAGCTTGAAATATAATATTATTGTAACAGTAATGGCGAAGACATTTGACAGGTGTAAAAAAGATCAAGCTTCTTTCTGTTTCAAATGACTAATCAGAGAAATTCCTCAGAACGTCCAGAATCGAGTAGCAGTTGCATCCATTTTCAATTACTTGATTTCTTTCTTTCTTTCCTTCTCTCTCTCTCTCTCTTTTTTTTTTTTTTTTAAGAAATTAGGAACAGAAGCTTCTGGTTCAAACTGAAAACATGTCTCGATGTGCTTGGAAGTTATCCAAATAGCATTTGCCACAGTATTTTGTCTATCCCTAGATGTTTTTCTTTTCATGATAAATTTGTGCAGTATGATACAATTAAATGCGCTTCCCATGGAGCATCAAGGAAGTCTGGCTTTTGATTTTGGATGACTTTTTCAGACTTATTTCACACCATCAAATCTGCTTGGCATAATATCATATAAGGGATATACAACATTTCACCTATATTGTTTGGTATGTTTCTGCAAATAAATAGCTGCTAAAGAGAGGTGTCAAAAGTGAAATTTTAGTACACCAATTGAAGATGTAGAGCAGTGCCGCTTAGCCATCTTTAAAATATTTTATCTTTATAATATTTTATCCTTCTATTTTATGTAATACTCATGTAATATTTTACATGTCACATTTGCTCATTTAGGAGGTGCAAAAGATAATTTTCTCTGCTTTAAATAACTACATTCACCTGTTATGAAGCAGGACCTAAAGCCTTCAGCCAAAACTTCTTATTAGTTCATCAAAACTGGAGATACAGCAAGAGTTGTGCTTTATTTTATTTAATTTTATTTTCTGTCTATGACAGCAGTGACTGCTGAAAGTAGTTCAAACAATTAAATGTTCTGATTTCAGTCACTTAAAAACGACTCCTGTCTGGGTAGGAAAGATAAGTGCTTACTGCTTTTTTTTTTTTTTAAAAAAAGGGGTAATGACCTGAGCC